>NC_092102.1:40556015-40568515 GCF_045679555.1 Salvelinus alpinus | reverse complement strand
GTCTGTGTCCCAGAAGGATATAATACGTGAGTCCAGTTGAAGGTGAGATGGGGAGAGTTTGGCATCCTACTCTGAGTGTCTGGACAGACGCTGGCTGGGGGTCGGGCTCGGATGGTGCAGGCGGGAAGCATTTGGGAAGGACACACAGTACAGTGCTGTTAGAGGTTGGAGGGGTGATGTTTTCAGCCACCACACAGAGTGTTGGGAGGAGTGCAGAGGGGAAGCATTTGGGTGAAACAGAGGTTAAAAGGTAAGTGTTAGGGAGGGTGGAGATGGGACTCCTTTGGGTGAAACAGAGGGTAAAAGGTAGGAGTTAGGGAGGGTGGAGATGGGACTCATTTGGGTGTGACACATAATGAATTGGATACAGGGTAATGTCATGCCAGTGGAACTATTCAGGAGTGAAAAATATACAAACCACAAATTCCAATTGGCTATAGTTAAACTCTTTAACATCATCCTCAGCATCTTCCCCAATATTTAGAACTGAACTGATCACCCCAATCCACAAGAGTGGAGACACATTTGACCCCAATAACTACCGTGGGATATGCTTCAACAGCAACCTTGGGAGAATCCTCTGCATTATCATTAACAGCAGACTGTCAAGGTGTGTATGAAGGCGAAGTCAGGTGCAGGAGAGCAGAGTAATATTAAATAAAGCGCACTTTATTGTATTGTCCAAACCGGGAGCACAACAAAACAAACGCGCTCAAAATGCGGAACAATAAGGTAAAAGCGCTTAACGAACATCACTTGACATGAAGACAATTACACACAAAACATGATGGGAAACAGAGAGTTAAATACAAGTAGATTGATTGGGGAAATGAAAACCAGGTGTGTATGAAAACCAGACAAGACAAATGGATACATGAAAAATGGAGCGGCGATGGCTAGAAAGCCGGTGACGTCGATCGCCGAACGCCGCCCGAACAAGGAGAGGAGCCGACTTCGGTGGAAGTCGTGACACAGACTCGTACATTTCCTCAGTGAAAACAATGTAATGAGCAAATGTCAAATTGGCTTTTTACCAAATGATCGTATGACAGACCACGTATTCACCCTGCACACCCTTATTGACAAACAAACAAGCAAAAACACAGGCAAAGTGTTCTCATGCTTTGTTGATTTCAAAAAAGCTTTTGACTCAGTTTGGCATGAGGGTCTGCTATACAAATTGATGGAAACAGGTGCTGGGGGAAAAACATACAACATTATAAAATCCATGTACACAAACAACAAGTGTGCGGTTAAAATTGCCAAAAAAAGACACACATTGCTTTCCACAGGGCTGTGGGGTGAGACAGGGATGCAGCTTAAGCCCCACCCTCTTCACATATACTGTACACTCTCTTCTCTCTTCCCAAACTAAAGTTTGGGGTCATTTAGAAATGTCCTTGTTTTTGAAAGAAAAGCTAATTTTTTTGTCTATTAACCTGTCTAGGATGAGAGTGCCGCTAGCGGCACTCCCCCCCCCACCCCCACTGAAAAACCAGTGCCGCGAAATTCAAAAACAATATTTTTTTTAAATATTTAACTTTCACACATTAAAGTCCAATACAGCTAATGAAAGACACAGATCTTGTGAATCCAGTCAACATGTCCGATTTTTAAAATGTTTTACAGGGAAGACACAATATGTAAAGATGTACATCTATAACCTAAAAACACATTAGCATAATCCACCATCTTTTATTTGTCCACCAACACCAGTAGCTATCACCAATTCGGCTAAACTAAGATATTTATAGCCCCTAACCAATAAAAAAACTCATCAGATGACAGTCTGATAACATATTTATGGTATGGGATAGGTTTTGTTAGAAAAAAGTGCATATTTCAGGTAGATGGCATAGGTTACAATTGCACCCACCGTCACAAATGGAATAGAAAAACTACTTAGAGCAACGTGTTTACCTACTTACTAATCATCAAACATTTCGTAAAAATACACAGCATACACGAATCGAAAGACACAGATCCTGTGAATACAGACAATATTTCAGATTTTCTAAGTGTCTTACAGCGAAAACACAATAAATCGTTATATTAGCATAGCACATAGCACATAGCAGCCCAGCATTGATTCTAGCCAAAGTGAGCGATAAAAGTAAACATCGCCAAAATATATTAATTTTTTCACTAACCTTCTCAGAATTCTTCAGATGACACTCCTGTAACATCATATTACACAATCCATATAGAGTTTGATCGAAAATGTTTATATTTAGCCACCAAAATCATGGTTAGACAATGTGAAATGTAGCTCAGCTGGTCAGAAAAAGTCTGTGCGCCACTTAGACAGTGATCTACTCTTATACATAAATACTCATAAACGTGACTAAAAAATATAGGGTGGACAGGGATTGATAGACAATTTAATTCTTAATACAATCGCGGAATTACATTTTTTAAATTATCCTTACTTTTCAATACAGCTTGCGCCAAGCGAAGCTACGTCAAAAAACATGGCGTCCTAAGCCACTAACAATTTTCGACAGAAACACGATTTATCATAATAAAAATGTCCTACTTTGAGCTGTTCTTCCATCAGTATCTTGGGCAAAGGATCCTTTCTTGGGTCCAATCGTCTTTTGGTGGAAAGCTGTCCTCTTGCCATGTGGAAATGCCAACTGCGTTCGGGATGAACTGGAAGCGTGCCCAGCAATTCACAGCGTTGCAGAAATAAATGTCCCAAAATCGCACTAAACGGATATAAATTGCTATAAAACGCTTTAAATTAACTACCTTATGATGTTTTTAACTCCCATAACGAGTAGAAACATGACCAGAGTAATATTACTCCCTCCACTAATGCTTGGAACAGGTGCGGGTCGGTGTACTCTAGGCGCATGACGCAGCTCCAAAAGAGTGACTAGCCTCAGGGTTTTTTAATTTATAGTGCCTGTGAACGCGCAATCGACCCCATTCAAATCGTCATCACGTAAAGACATCCAGGGGAAGACGTAAGCAGTGTCCGTATAGTCATAGCAATAACAGTGCCCTTTTAAGCTGGAACTTCCGGCGCCGGAAAGAGATGGCTGCCTCGCTTCGTGTTCCTTGGAAAATATGCAGTATTTTGTTTTTTTACGTGTTATTTCTTACATCGGTACCCCGGGTAATCTTAGGTTTCATTACATACAGTCGGGAGGAACTACTGAATATACGATTAACGTCAACTCATCATCGTTCCTACCAGGAATATGACTTTCCCGAAACGGATCCAGTGTCTTGCCTTCCACACAATACAATGGATCTGATCCCAGCCGGCGACCCTGTGCGACGCCGAAAAAGGGGAAAACGTGGCGGTCTCGTGGTCAGGCTTCGGAGACGGGCACATCGCGCTCCACTCCCTAGCATACTACTCGCCAATGTCCAGTCTCTTGACAATAAGGTTGATGAAATCCGAGCACGGGTAGCATTCCAGAGAGACATCAGGGATTGCAACGTGCTCTGCTTCACGGAAACATGGCTAACTCAAGGGACGCTAACGGAGTCGGTGCAGCCAGCTGGTTTCTCCATGCATCGCGCCGACAGAAACAAACATCTTTCCGGTAAGAAGAGGGGCGGGGGGGTATGCCTTATGATTAACGAGAAGTGGTGTGATCATCATAACAACACACAAGAACTCAAGTCGTTCTGTTCACCTGATCTAGAACTCCTCACAATCAAATGTCGACCGCATTATCTACCAAGGGAATTCTCGTCAATCATAATCACAGCCGTATACATTCCCCCCCAAGCAGACACATCGATGGCCCTGAACGAACTTTATCTGACTCTTTGTAAACTGGAAACCACACACCCTGAGGCTGCATTCATCGTAGCTGGGGATTTTAACAAGGCTAATCTAAAAACAAAACTCCCTAAATTCTATCAGCATATCGATTGTGCTACCAGGGCTGGAAAAACACTAGACCATTGTTACACTAATTTCCGCGACGCTTATAAGGCCCTCCCCCGCCCCCCTTTCGGAAAAGCTGACCACGACTCCATTTTGTTGATTCCAGCCTACAAACAAAAACTCAAACAACAAGCTCCCGCGCTCAGGTCTGTTCAACGCTGGTCCGACCAATCTGAATCCACGCTTCAAGACTGCTTCGATCACGCAGATTGGAATATGTTCCGCATCGCGTCCAACAACAATATTGACGAATATGCTGATTCGGTGAGCGAGTTCATTAGGAAGTGCATTGACGATGTCGTACCCACAGCAACGATAAAAACATTCCCAAACCAGAAACCGTGGATTGACGGCAGCATTCGCGTGAAACTGAAAGCGCGAACCACTGCTTTTAACCAGGGCAAGGTGACCGGAAGCATGACCGAATACAAACAGTGTAGCTATTCTCTCCGCAAGGCAATCAAACAGGCCAAGTCTCAGTACAGAGACAAAATCGAGTCGAAATTCAACAGCTCAGACACAAGAGGTATGTGGCAGGGTCTACAGTCAATCACGGATTACAAAAAGAAAACCAGCCCCGTCGAGGACCAGGATGTCTTGCTCCCAGACAGGCTAAACAACTTTTTTGCCCGCTTTGAGGACAATACAGTGCCACTGACACGGCCCCCTACCAAAACCTGCGGGCTCTCCTTCACTGCAGCCGAGGTGAGTAAAACATTTAAACGTGTTAACCCTCGCAAGGCTGCAGGCCCAGACGGCATTCCCAGCCGCGTCCTCAGAGCATGCGCAGACCAGCTGGCTGGTGTGTTTACGGACATATTCAATCAATCCTTATCCCAGTCCGCTGTTCCCACATGCTTCAAGAGGGCCACCATTGTTCCTGTTCCCAAGAAAGCTAAGGTAACTGAGCTAAACGACTACCGCCCCGTAGCACTCACTTCCGTCATCATGAAGTGCTTTGAGAGACTAGTCAAGGACCATATCACCTCCACCCTACCGGACACCCTAGACCCACTCCAATTTGCTTACCGACCCAATAGGTCCACAGACGACGCAATCGCAACCACACTGCACACTGCCCTAACCCATCTGGACAAGAGGAATACCCATGTGAGAATGCTGTTCATCGATTACAGCTCAGCATTTAACACCATAGTACCCTCCAAACTCGTCATCAAGCTCGAGACCCTGGGTCTCGACCCCGCCCTGTGCAACTGGGTCCTGGACTTCCTGACGGGCCGCCCCCAGGTGGTGAGGGTAGGTAACAACATCTCCACCCCGCTGATCCTCAACACTGGGGCCCCACAAGGGTGCGTTCTGAGCCCTCTCCTGTACTCCCTGTTCACCCACGACTGCGTGGCCATGCACGCCTCCAACTCAATCATCAAGTTTGCGGATGACACTACAGTGGTAGGCTTGATCACCAACAACGACGAGACGGCCTACAGGGAGGAGGTGAGGGCCCTCGGAGTGTGGTGTCAGGAAAATAACCTCATACTCAACGTCAACAAAACAAAGGAGATGATTGTGGACTTCAGGAAACAGCAGAGGGAGCACCCCCCTATCCACATCGACGGGTCAGTAGTGGAGAAGGTGGAAAGTTTTAAGTTCCTCGGTGTACACATCACGGACAAACTGAACTGGTCCACCCACACAGACAGCGTTGTGAAGAAGGCGCAGCAGCGCCTCTTCAACCTCAGGAGGCTGAAGAAATTCGGCTTGTCACCAAAAGCACTCACAAACTTCTACAGATGCACAATCGAGAGCATCCTGTCGGGCTGTATCACCGCCTGGTACGGCAACTGCTCCGCCCACAACCGTAAGGCTCTCCAGAGGGTAGTGAGGTCTGCAGAACGCATCACCAGGGGCAAACTACCTGCCCTCCAGGACACCTACACCACCCGATGTCACAGGAAGGCCATAAAGATCATCAAGGACAACAACCACCCAAGCCACTGCCTGTTCACCCCGCTATCATCCAGAAGGCGAGGTCAGTACAGGTGCATCAAAGCAGGGACCGAGAGACTGAAAAACAGCTTCTATCTCAAGGCCATCAGACTGTTAAACAGCCACCACTAACATTTAGCGGCCGCTGCCAACATACTGACTCAACTCCAGCCACTTTAAAAATGGGAATTGATGGAAATTATGTAAAAATGTACCACTAGCCACTTTAAGCAATGCCACTTAATACAATGTTTACATACCCTACATTACCCATCTCATATGTATATATACTGTACTCTATATCATCTACTGCATCTTGCCATCTTTATGCAATACATGTACCACTAGCCACTTTAAACTATGCCACTTTATGTTTACATACCCTACAGTACTCATCTCATATGTATATACCGTACTCTATACCATCTACTGCATCTGCCATGCCGTTCTGTACCACCACTCATCCATATATCTTTATGTACATATTCTTTATCCCTTACACTTGTGTGTGTGTGTAAGGTAGTAGTGTGGAATTGTTAGGTTAGATTACTGTTGGTTATTACTGCATTGTCGGAACTAGAAGCACAAGCATTTCGCTACACTCGCATTAACATCTGCTAACCATGTGTATGTGACTAATAAAATTTGATTTGATTTGATTTGATTTTAACTGACTCCAGAACAGTGGCCAAAATTTCTGAATTCTGACTCCATGTCAGGGAAATTGCTGTAGAATGGGCTCTGTTCCACTTAGAGACAAAATTTCAACTCCTATAGAAACTATAGACTGTTTTCTATCCAATAATAATAATAATATGCATATTGTACGATCAAGAACTTTGTGGGAAGCCGTTTCAAAAAATTACACGATTAGCATAAATAGCCACAACAGCGCCCCCATCCTCAACAGGTTAAAATAACATCAAATTGATCAGAAATATAGTGTAGACATTGTTTTATTTTGTAAATTACTATTGTAGCTGGAAATGGGCCTCTGTACGCCTATGTAGATATTCCATTAAAAATCAGCTGTTTCCAGCAACAATAGTCATTTACAACATGAACAATGTCTACACTGTATTTCTGATCAATTTGTTGTGACCCCAAACTTTTGAACGGTAGCGTATATCAACGAATTGGCGAGGAAACTAGAACAGTCTGCAGCACCCGGCCTCACCCTACTAGAATCTGAAGTCAAATGTCTACTGTTTGCTGATGATCTGGTGCTTCTGTCCCCAACCAAGGAGGGCCTACAGCAGCACCTAGATCTTCTGCACAGATTCTGCCGGACCTGGGCCCTGACAGTAAATCTCAGTAAGACAAAATATTGGTGTTCCAAAAAAGGTCCAGTTGACCTCAAATAGACACCATTGCCCTAGAATACACAAAGCATTATACCTACCTCGGCCTAAACATCAGCGCCACAGGTAACTTCCACAAGACTGTGAACGATCTGAGAGACAAGGCAAGAAGGACCTTCTATGCCATCAAAAGGAACATAAAATGTGTCAGACCAATTAGGATCTGGCTAAAAATACTTGAATCAGTTATAGAACCCATTTCCCTTCATGGTTGTGAGGTCTGGGACCGCTCACCAACCAACAATTCAAAAAATGGGACGAGCACCAAATTTAGACAAAATATACTTAGTGTACAACGTAGAACACCAAAAAAATGCAGGCAGAGCAGAATATGGCCGATACCCGCTAATTATCAAAATTCAACAAATAATCATAAAATTCTACAACCATCTAAAAGGAAGCGATTCCCAAATCTTCCATTACAAAGCCATCAAGCTGGTTCTGGGGCTCTGTTCACAAACACAAACAACAGAGCCCCAGGACAGCAACACAATTAGACCCAAACAAATCATGAGAAAACAAAAAGATAATTACTTGACACATTGGAAAGAATTAACAATAAAACAGAGCAAACTAGAATGCTATTTGGCCCTAAACAGAGAGTACACAGTGGCAGAATACCTGACCACTGTGACTGACCCAAACTTAAGGAAAGCTTTGACTATGTACAGACTCAGTGAGCATAGCCTTGCTATTGAGAAAGACCATCGAGAGAGAAGACAGGCAATGTGCACACTGCCAACCTCCTGCCCAATGTATGACCATATTAGAGACACATATTTCCCTCAGATTACACAGATCCACAAAGAAATTAAAAACAAATCCAATTTTGCTGAACTCACGTATCTACTGGGTGAAAAACCACAGTGTGCCATCACAGCAGCAAGATGTGTGACTTGTTGCCACAAGAAAAGGTCAACCAGTGAAGAAAAAACACCATTGTAAATACAACCCATATTTACTTATTTTCCCTTTTGTACTTTAAATAATTGCACATCGCTACAACATTGTATATAGAGATAATATGACATTTGAAATGTCTTCATGCTAATATTTACTTTGTATTGTTTATTTCACTTTTGTTTATCAATTTCACATGCTTTGGTAATGTAAACATATGTTTCCCATGCCAATAAAGCCCCTTGAATTGAATTGAATTGACAGAGAGAGAGGGGGAATAAAACAAGAGAGAAAGAGAGAGAGAGAGAGAGAGAGAGAGAGAGAGAGAGAGAGGGAGGGAATAAAATAAGAGAGAGGGAGAGTGGGGGATGAGAGAGAGAGAGAGAGAGAGGTGGGGGAGGATGAGAGAGAGGGGGAGGGAATAAAATGAGAGAGAGAGAAGGGGGAGGATGAGAGAGAGGGGGAGGTAATAAAATGAGAGAGAGAGAAGGGGGAGGATGAGAGAGAGGGGGAGGGAATAAAATGAGAGAGAGAGAAGGGGGAGGATGAGAGAGAGGGGGAGGGAATAAAATGAGAGAGAGAGAAGGGGGAGGATGAGAGAGAGGGGGAGGGAATAAAATGAGAGAGAGAGAAGGGGGAGGATGAGAGAGAGGGGGAGGGAATAAAATGAGAGAGAGAGGGGGAGGGAATAAAACGAGAGAGAGACAATAAAATGAGAGAGGGGGGGGGGGGGGGGTGAGAGAGGGGGGGAGAAACCCAGAAAACAGAACAGACAACTCAGAGACAAAACGGGGATGAAACGATAGAAAGAAAGTCTGCTGTAGTCTGTGTGAATAACAGATAAGTTATGGTGATGGATAGTGGTGCTGTAAGTGGCCTGATGTCCATTCGTCTGTTCAGTCTGTTTCTTTATCAAGGGCATCCTACAGGAGCAGTGTGTGTGTGTGTGTGTGTGTGTGTGTGTGTGTGTGTGTGTGTGTGTGTGTGTGTGTGTGTGTGTGTGTGTGTGTGTGTGTGTGTGTGTGTGTACGTGCTTGTGATGGTGTGTGGTATGTACAGAGTCATGGAGTTTCGTGATCTGATGCTCCTTATCCTACGGTAACAGAGCGGCCCGATGACAGATGACAGTGACAAAAGGGACATTTATCTCCAGTGTTCACGTTCATCATCTCAACAGCTGGAGGAGTGTACGTGTGGTTAGGGCAGAGCTAAAACTGTGATGGAAGGTCCTAGGAAAATAGGATATGTCTTTCGTCATGGTGTAAGGGGGAGATAGCTAAATGAGTAATGGTTTCCTTTAAGTTATCTGACAATGTTCTTACAAGTATTTAGACTTGATCCCACTCTGTGCACTAGAACCCTCCAGAAGGCTCTAGAACCCTCCAGAAGGCTCTAATAATAGTAGAATGTTGGGTCATGGGAGGTTACATATTTCAGATATGTTTTGTCAGGCCTTTCTGTGGCTAACAAAGAGGTAATTCCAGTGTGAGTGAGTAGCTGTGTTGGGTGCAGCTCTGAGGTGGTATAGGACATGAAGGGGGCTCTTCATAGGGGTTTACTACTTGCCACTGTTGAAGCGTTAATTAACTCTGTGACATGGCCTCTCTCTCATGTCATTAGTACAGAGAGTAAAACACTCAAGGCAACACATCAGGACCCCGGGAGGGGGGGGGGGGTGAGAGAGAGAGAGAGAGAGAGCTCAGTGAGCACTGCATTGCCATTGAGATAGGTAGACACAGGAAAACCTGGCTCCCTGTAGAGAGAAGACTGTGCAACCACTGCACAACCCGAGACAGAGCTGCAGTTCTTGACTAAATGTAAAAAATATAAATCAATTACAGCATAATTTCCCCAAATTTGAAACCCTTTTAAAGACCTCTCTGATGAGAATATGCTACCCGTCCTGTTGGGGAAGTCGCAAAGAGCTGTGGGTTGGCAGCACACTACATTGCTGCCTGCCATAAGATGAGGGACAGTGTCTGACAGACCAACCAACCTGCATATGTCCTCTATACCATTGTTATTGTTATTGTCCATTGTATGGTTATTTTTCTTCCCTTGATTATTGTTGTTACTGTTGTCCCATTGACAATCTTGATTATTATTATTTTAATTATGTTAATATTGTAAATGTATCACTTCATTTCCAGAGTACACTTTGGCAATATGTACATTGGTACGTCATGCCAATAAAGCTAATTATAATTGAATTGAAATGAATTGAGAGAGAGAGAAACAGAGACACCAACCAGAGGAGTGAGAGAGAGATAGATAGAGAGAGCAAGACAGAAAGAGAAAGAGAGAGAGCCTCCCCTTGTCAACGCCCTCCCCTCATCTCATCGCTAGCCGTGTTGAAACAGTCCTGACAGCTATTCAATTTTCCAAAAGCTAAATCTAATCTACAACCATCTCCCTCTCTCTGACACGTCGCTACGCACACAGCACACACACATACAGTGAACGCACTGTCATACACACAGAAAGAGAGAGAGAGAGAGAGAGAGAGAGAGAGAGAGAGAGAGAGAGAGAGAGAGAGAGAGAGAGAGAGAGAGAGAGAGAGAGAGAGAGAGAGAGAGAGAGAGAGAGAGAGAGAGAGAGAGAGAGAGAGAGAGAGAGAGAGAGAGAGAGAGAGAGAGAGAGAGAGAGAGAGAGAGAGAGAGAGAGAGAGAGAGAGAGAGAGAGAGAGAGAGAGAGAGAGAGAGAGAGAGAGAGAGAGAGAGAGAGAGAGAGAGAGAGAGAGAGAGAGAGAGAGAGAGAGAGAGAGAGAGAGAGAGAGAGAGAGAGAGAGAGAGAGAGAGAGAGAGAGAGAGAGAGAGAGAGAGAGAGAGAGAGAGAGAGGTTGTGTCTATCTAAGACCTCAGTTCTGCCCCCCTGTGCTGAGTGGTAGGAAACACAGCAGCACATTACGACACACTTCACTAACACAAGCACACATGACTGCATCCATACAGCGCAACCCAGCAGTTTGAGAACCTTGGCGATACCTCTGCCTTGGACACCATGTCTTTTCTATAGGGCTCAGAAGTGTAATGTCAGAGCACATTCTACAGGTCCTTCTGCTCAGAGAAGACATTAGAAACAACATTTCACTGAGATTTTACAACTTATAATATATTCTAACGTATTGGTGTACAACACAACACCAGCGGTCTGAGAATTATAGCTTCAGTACTATTCTCATGAGATGGGCATTTAGGACAGTAAACCCTTTATGTTTCATCGATAGTGACCACATCGTTAAGCTGAAAATGCTAATTAAACAAGTCTAAAATTATAAATTGGGGTAAACATGAAGAAACAAGTAAATATAGCCGTTTTTATATCAGCGTAAGCTCTATTTTTTAAAACCACTTCATTCACACAATTCATTCCAGTCATTGTCAATCTCTCATGTAATTAATCTGAATTCACAAAGAGGAAATATATAATCATTACCCCTCTAAAATGTGTCACATGGTCAAGCTCTTAGATCCTGTAGCAGAAATATATACTCATTACAGAAATAGTTATCTTACAGGGAAAAATACCATTAAATAGCTTCGATTTTATCAAAACAGAATTACTGTTGATGTTAAGTAAGTGAGATTTGAAGGGGTCCATTTTGAAGTGTTGTAAATGTAAAAAAAAACATGGAGAAGATATTTTGAACTGATATTAGAATGATGTGTTGAACACCAGTGGAATGATGCTGGTAGCCCAGCGGTTAGGGGGATTGTGCCAGGAACCAAAATGATGCTGGTAGCCCAGCGGTTAGGAGGATTGTGCCAGGAACCAAAATGATGCTGGTAGCCCAGCGGTTAGGAGGATTGTGCCAGGAACCAAAATGTTGCTGGTTTGACTCCCTGAGCCGACCAGGTGAAACATCTTTCAACGTGCCCTTGAGCAAGGCACTTAACCCTACCTACTCCTGTAAGTCGCTCTGGATAAGAGTGTCTGCTAAATGACGAAAATGTCAAAAGCTTTGTGTAAATATTAGAGGTACTTATAGCGAAATATTTTGACAAATATATTATGACTCGCGGTGAGCGTGTGAATTTGTCCAGACAAATATGAAAAGGATATTGATTGGGTAATAATAATAATAAATAAAGTTTATTGAAATGATGTACATCTAATTTTGTATAAATAATTAATTTGTATTTTCTATCAATGGTGCAGGATCGATAAAATACATCAGTAATGTGTCAGGCTATTACATGTTCCTGTCCTCTATACTACAACCTGTTGACTGAGCTGAATGACACAGCAGAGCAGACACAAGGCACACACATACAGAGAGAGAGACACACACACAGCAGAGCAGACACAAGGCACACACATACAGAGAGAGAGACACACACACAGCAGAGCAGACACAAGGCACACACATACAGAGAGAGAGAGAC
>NC_092102.1:40371015-40551015 GCF_045679555.1 Salvelinus alpinus | reverse complement strand
CCACTACGCACTGCAAAGCAATGCCACAACGTTTGAGTGGTGGAGGAGGGGGTGTGGATTGCAGGGGTGGGGGGGGGGGGGGTTGAAAATGTGTGAAACGTTTTGTTGCTTAGCAATAAAAGATAATGCTTTGCTAAGTGTGCTTGTAAGTGTGTGTGTGTGTCTCTGTGTGTGTGTTGCTACTACTTCCACTACACAGTACTAGAGAAAAGAACACCCATTAACAAACCTCACATACAGGCTTTTAAATATGTGGCTGACTCTCTATAGGGGTTCAAACTCACATTTAAGCCACTCTGTTTCCAAAAAAGAAAAGAAAAAAAGATAGCCATTTACATAATTGCCCCTCAATATTCCAGTTGCATTTCAACAGATTTTCCTTCGACAAACGGAATGTTGTTTAACAACGATTTTCCCTCTTCTCCCTCTCCTTCCCTCAAAGACCATATTTTAACCGTAGAACATGACAGTCGTACAGAGCCTATATGTTTCAGTCCACCAGACATACACAGAAACAAACAGTGATAACATCACAAATATGTACCATGTACAATATATCAGCCTTTATATCGGCCTTCACATAGGCCTTCACATAGGCCTTCACATCTGTATCCGACAATATGGATTGAAAACAAGATAAATCGGTCGATTAATAGACAATATTCTCATCTATCGTATTAAATCTTCAGCAAAATAATCGGGTGTGTGCAAGGTGTGAGCTAGCAAGAGGTTGAAAGTGAAAATGTATGGATCATTTACAAAATATCTCCAGAATTACAGCAAAGCAGTTTTTTTCAACATTATTTTCTGTGCCAGGGGTGTTATAAAATTGTTATTTTCAGATAAAATTTTATTTGTATTTTGTCATCAACAACTAGTGAATAGTAATCGAATAGTCATCAAATGTGAAAAAAATGGACAGTCTATAGAAGATGTATAGCTGTGGACCCAGAACTAGCCAGTAAAACATATTTTACCATATTCTGTTAAATGTACAGCTTTTAGAAAGACCTTTGTATTTCATGATATCTGACCTCTTTTGTGTACATTATATTTGTATTTTGTGTGGACTACATTACAGGTTTGTGATGTGATAGATTCTCCAGAGCAGAGCCTACCTTCTGCAGTAGCTGGGAACCAGAGTACTTGGCTGAGATGGACTTGATCTCTCCTCCGAACGCTGAGGCCCACAACTTCACCCTGCACGGAGAACACAGACAGGAGAGCACACTGGTCAGGAATGGACGCGCGCACCTGCACCTGCACACACACACACACATGCGCACACACACATGCGCACACACACACACACACACACACACACACACACACACACACACACACACACACACACACACACACACACACACACACACACACACACACACACACACACACACACAGCTACAGTGTATTTAAGCTACTGTGAATCAGCTTACTCTTCATGGTCTTTGGTATTTACAGGCCAGGTCTCTTTGTGTAGGCACTGCAGTTTCTTTATAAACATACACTTTGTGACAAATGTATTTGTGAAATGCTCAACACAACAAAATAAATGTTGATTGATCAATACGGACTTGTCTGAAGATACTAGAAATACTAAAACCACAGAATGTTTGTTTTCAGTCCAATATGATCTAATGCACAGAGGGGCGGCAGGTAGTCTGGTGGGTAAGAGTGTTGGGCCAGTAACCGAAGGGTCAAATCCCTGAGTCAACTAGGTGACAAATCTGTCAATGTACCCTTGAGCAAGGCACCTAACCCTAATTGCTCCTGTACGTTGCTGTGGATAAAAGCTTCTACTAAATGTAGACAGAGGAAAGCACCAGGTGAGAACACATCTGAGGGCAACAGTATGATCTGGTCTTACATGACAATTTCATGGCTTTGGTTAGATAGGCTTATTGCACACTTGACAGCATCAATGGAATTTAAGCATCAGGCCACATAAGAAAATATCATGTAGGCTACTGTATGTAGTCAAATTTTTGTAAGAATTAGAAAAGCACGTGGTATCACTAACAAAAACTGTATTTTTAGGTTCTAAAAAACGTTTAAATTAATGAATAGCTTGTCACTGTATAATACAATTGAATTTATTACATATTGACATATTGGAAACTAAAAAGATATATATATATTTTGAGTGCAGAGTGCGACTTCCGCTGGAGTCGCATATCATCTGAATCACTATCTGTACCAGACCGACCCCCGCGAAGTGCCTCAGTCAGTAGCCTAACCTAAGCCTACCAAATAAACTTTGTTGCTGAGGTTTGAAATACACAGCTATGAAAGATATTCCCCCATTATTACACATAATAACAATAGAATTTGATCAATAAAAAATAAAAAAAAGTATTTTATAGGCTGCTATTTGTATTGTGAAAGTGACCGTTAATGATAGCTTTGTGACAGTTTGACATTTATTTCAGTAGGATACTCACACGGAGAGAGGGATGCTCCCTTGGTGCGACCCGACCACACCGACGACCCTCGTGCCAAGACATATCCACACTAGGAGCAGACACACACTCCACACACGAGAACACATCGAGTTCAGATCCCCCGGCATCTTCACACTCCTCCCTCAGTGCCCACTAGGAGTTGGGGCTTTCAGCTACGTCTCTGTGTGCGTTTCTGTGCGCTACGTCTCCCGGAGAACCAAGTAGCAAAAATCTTTAAATAACCCAAATTACTGGTCCAATCAATGTTTTAATAAATCATGTTAAATGTTTTAATTCAGTGTGTCCATTCTCTCCGATGTGACAACGCGGACGCTGCGCGACAGGGTTTTTGTCGGAGTCGGTCTATTCTGGTTTTGCTGCTGTGTGATGTCCTGAGCGCAGCGATTTCTCTCCTGCCGATTGAACCGGCAGTAACGGCTCTGCTGCGCGATTGAGCTCGAGTCGACTCCCGCTGTAAGCAAAGTCTGTTAAACCGCCTCGGTGACCTACTGCAACCGCGAGCTGCCCTCCCGCAGCCAGAGAGTGGAGTGAGGAGTAGAGAGAAATAATAGAAGATTACGGAGAGGGAAGAGACTGAAGGGGACCATAAAATGATGCGGGAGGAGCACGCCTATTGAATGATGTGCCGAGGCTCTTCTCTTCGAGGATACTGAGGAGGATGCTGTTTCTTCGAGGATACTGAGGGGAATGTTGTTATTGCTGTGGTTCCGAATGACAACATATACTATATATACAAAAGCATGTGGACACCCCTTCAAATGAGTGGATTCCGCTATTTCAGCCACACCCGTTGCTGACAGGTGTATAAAATCGAGCACACAGCCATTCAATCTCCATAGACAAACATTGGCAGCAGAATGGCCAGACTGAAGAGCTCAGTGACTTTCAACCTGGCACTGTCATAGGATGCCACCTTTCCAACAAGTAATTTCATCAAATGTCTACCCTGCTATAGCTGCGCCTTCAACTGTAACTGCTGTTATTGTGAAGTGGAAACTTATAGGAGCAACAACGGCTCAGCCACAAAATGGTAAGCCACACAAGCTCACAGAGCGGGACCACCGAGTGCTGAAGCGTTTTGCGTGTAAAAATCGTCTGTCCTCGGTTGCAACACTCACTACCAAGTTTCAAACTGCCTCTGGAGGTGTCGGCAACACAAGAGCTGTCGGGAACATCATGAAATGGGTTTCCATGGCCGAGCCATAAGATCACCATGCGCAATAGCAAGCGTCGGGTAGAGTGGTGTAAAGCTCACTGCCATTTGTATTTGTATTTATTATGGATCCCCATTTGCTGCTTCCAAGGCAGCAGCTACTCTTCCTGGGGTTCGGCAAAAAATTAAGGCAGTTATACAATTTTTAAATATTACAATACGCCATTGGACTCTAGAGCAGTGGACACGCGTTCTCTTGAGTGATGAATCACGCTTCACCATCTGGCAGTCTGACGGACCAATCTGGGTTTGGCGGATGCCAGGAGAACGCTACCTGCCATAATGCATAGTGACAAATGTACAATTTGGTGGAGGAGGAATAATGGTCTGGGGCTGTTTTTCATGGTTCGGGCCCTTTAGTTCTAGTGAAGGGAAATCTTAACGCTACAGCATACAATGACATTCTAGATGATTCTGTGCTTCCAACTTTGTGGCAACAGTTTGGGGGAGGCCCTTTCCTGTTTCAGCATGACAATGCCCCCATGCACAAAGCGAGGTCCATACAGAAATTGTTTGTCGAGATCGGTGTGGAAGAACTTAACTGGTCTGCACAGAGCCCTGACCTCAACCCCATCGAACACCTTAGGGATGAATTGAAATGCCGACTGTGAGCCAGGCCTAATTTTTCAAGATCAGTGCCCGACCTCACTAATGCTCTTGTGGCTGAATGGAAGCAAGTCCCCGCAGCAATGTTCCAACATCTAGTTGAAAGCCTTCCCAGAAGAGTGGAGGTTGTTATAGCAGCAATGCGGGGACCAACTCCATATTAATCCCCATGATTTTGGAATGAGATGTTAGATGAGCAGGTGTCCACATACTTTTTGTCATG
This sequence comes from Salvelinus alpinus, assembly GCF_045679555.1. Lineage (NCBI taxonomy): Eukaryota > Metazoa > Chordata > Actinopteri > Salmoniformes > Salmonidae > Salvelinus > Salvelinus alpinus. The sequence goes on along the minus strand of NC_092102.1, from coordinate 40,546,508 downwards.
TAGTGCACTTCTCTCTCTGACCTCTCTCTCCTCTCCCTCTCTCTCTCTCTCTCTCTGAGTGTTCTCGATTATACAGGGCTATAATAGCTCCTCTTCAGCTTTCATGTCAGATCAAGTCAGCTCTGTGGGCCAGGTTCACTGAGGCAGGAATTAGTACAAAAGTGCTGAAGAAAGCCAGGAGGGAGAGAGAGAGAGAAAGCAAGAGAGAGAGAGAAAGCAAGAGAGAGAGAGAGAGAGAGAGAGAGAGAGAGAGAGAGAGAGAGAGAGAGAGAGAGAGAGAGAGAGAGAGAGAGAGAGAGAGAGAGAGAGAGAGAGAGAGAGAGAGAGAGAGAGAGAGAGAGAGAGAGAGAGAGAGAGAGAGAGAGAGAGAGAGAGAGAGAGAGAGAGAGAGAGAGAGAGAGAGAGAGAGAGAGAGAGAGAGAGAGAGAGAGAGAGAGAGAGAGAGAGACAGCGAGAGACAGCGAGAGAGAGAGACAGCGAGAGAGAGAGACAGCGAGAGAGAGAGACAGCGAGAGAGAGAGAGAGAGTCAGAGAGAGAGAGAGAGAGAGTCAGAGGGGCATGGATAGACTCACAGCTTTACTGACAAGAGAGAGAGTCTGTCAGGTTCTTTCCGGTATAGAAACTGGACGATTAAATGCACGTTGCTGGAAATATGTCAATTTGGAAGCGCAGATTTGTGTCAAATACAGGCTACTGTAGTCTCTCTCATGCCGTACAGGAGTGAAAGGGAGAGGGCACAGCGCGTGCGAACCGGAACCGCTGACAGATCAAGTTTCGCACACAGCCAGAGGAAACATCACCACATGGTTCTCAAATCCAGAGGCTCAATTTGCTGCCTGGCAGCCATCACATCTCAAACCTGAAGGACTGGGCTCACTCAGTGGCGTACTGCAGTTTCACGGTACCCTGCAAGATCTGAGAAAGCCTTTTAAAAGCTAACTTCCTGCAATTCTACACTTACTGCCATCGGGCAGAGAGAAGATTGTGCAGTTTCATAGCTAATCTCATGCTATTCTACACATTATGCCATGAGGCTGAGAGAAAATGTTGAGATCCATAGAGATCCAGTGGGCTTACTCCGAGGCCTATTTGAGCTCTGTTGATTATGCAGTAAACATATAGAGTCTATACTCTGAGTGTCCTCTCATCAGTCCGAGTGTCCTCTCATCACCAGCCTCTTGCCATATAGCCTTCTGCACAGTTACAGTCAATGTGGTCTCAGAGCATTTCGTATTATTCTGTATGTAAATCCAATACAATCAATTTAGTCTGATATGTTATGTTTCATATGTGTTAATTTGTGGATGTTCATCATCCATTGCGCATGATATGTTACAAATTACAATTTGTATGATATGTTACAAATTGCAATAACATACAATATGTTACGAATTTTCAAAACGTACAACATGTTACGAATTTGCAAAAGTATGATATGTTACTAACATGCTAATTAGTTGCATAACAGCAAAACATTTGTAAGTAGTTGCAAAGTTGCTAATTAGCTAAAATACTGAAGATGTCCGCGATGAAACTGGAACACGCCACCATTGGGTTGCTAAACATTGGCGTTATATACCTACCCATCCACCTCGACCAACCACACTCTTTTCGTTTTTGCCTTAAGTAACGTTCTATCTTATGTAACCAAATCAAACTCATCATATCATACTACAATTAACAAAAATATAAACGTAGCATGCAACAATTTCAAAGATTTTACTGAGTTACAGTAAGGAAATCAGTCAATTTGAATAAATTCATTAGGCACTAATCAATGGATTTCACGTCTGTTGGTCACAGATACCTTAAAAAAAGGTAGGGGCATGGATCAGAAAACTAGTCCGTATCTGGTGTGAACACCGTTTGCATCATGCAGCACGACACATCTCCTTCACATAGAGGTGATCAGGCTGTTGATTGTGGCCTGTGGAATGTTGTTAAACTCCTCTTCAATGGCTGTGCCAAGTTGCTGGAAATGCCTGTCCATACCATAACCCCACCGCCACCATGGGGCGCTCTGTTCACAACGTACAGTTGAAACCGGGATTCATCCGTGAAGAGCACACTTCTCCAGCGTGCCAGTGGCCATTGAAGGTGAGCATTTCCCCACTGAAGTCAGTTACAATACCAAACTAGAGTGAAGATGACGAGCACGCAGATGAGCATCCCTGAGATAGTTTCTCACTGTTTGTGAAGAAAATGATTTAGTTGTGCAAACCCACAGTTTCATCAGCTGTCCAGGTGACTGGTCTCAGACCATCCCGCAGGTGAGAAATACGGATGTGAGAAATACATTGTTTTGTGCATTTCAAATATTTCTGGGATCTTTTATTTCATCTCATGAAACATGGGAACATGTTGCTTTATATTTTTTGTTCAGTATAATTTCAGTGACCCGGATTTACGTTTACGATGTCACGTCTAGTCTATGAGACCAGCCTGTTACAGTAGCTCTGGTCACTGGACAGATAACTTCTCTACAGTGTACTGTATAGGCCCATGAGGCGGGCAGACACTGCTCCTGCTAATGTGGGCATGCTGGGTGTGTACAGAGGAGGAAATACACAGCTGGAGAAAATCAATAAGAGCGGATGAGTAGAGCAATTATTAATGTTCTGCTTGTGTTGGAATTCCTCAGAAAAGCAATGCATAGGGAATAGGATCAGAGGTAACGAACACCGGAAATATATCTTGGGTGGAAAAGCATCCCTAGGCATCTCTGAGCCATTTTTCCAGACCTCATGTTCTCATAACAACTACATCTTTACTGACCCTAATGTTAGGCTACAAATTCAATATAGGCCTATAATAATTGATACAAATGCTCCAATCACAGAATAATTTGAAATCATCCTAATGAATATGAGGCCTGATCTGATTTAGCGTCTCTAAAACATTGTTATTGGACTTGCACACTACCAATGCACATGGTAGCATATGCTATGTCAATTTTCAGATCAATTAATACGCCAAGTGCCAACAGGCTACTTAATACACTGAACACAAATATAAACGCAACATGCAACAATTCCAATGATTTGACTGACTTACAGGTCATATAAGGAAACCAAAGCAATATAAATAAAATGAATTAGGCCCTAATCTATGGATTTCAGATTACTGGGAATACAGATATGCATTTGTTGGCCATAGATACCTTTAAAAAAAGTAATGGCGTGGATCAGAAAACCAGTCAGTATCTGGTGTGACCACAATTTGCCTCATGCAACGTGACACATCTCTTTCGTATAGAGTTGATCAAGCTGTTGATAGTGGCCTGTGGAATGTTGTCCCACTCCTCTTCAATGGCTAAGTGAAATTGCTGGATATTGGCTGGAAATGGAACACTCTGTCGTACACGTTGATCCAGTGCATTACTAACATGCTCAATGGGTGACATGTCTGGTGGGTATACTGGCCTTGGAAGAACTGGGACATTTTCAGCCTCCTGAAATTGTGTACAGATCCTTGAGATATGTAGCTGTGCATTATCATGCTGAAACATGAAGTGATGGCGGCGGATGAATGGCACAACAATGGGCCTCAGGATCTCGTCACGGTAGCTCTGTGCATTCAAATGCATTTGTGTTCATTGTCCGTAGCTTATGCCTGCCCATACCAGAAATGCTCACTAACAGAGATGTAAACACATTTGCGCACAACATTTGAGAGAAATAAGCTTTTTGTGCATAAGAAACATTTCTGGGATCTTTTATTTCAGCTCATGAAACATGGGACCAACACTTTACAAGCTGCGTTATATTTCTATTCAGTAGAAAACCTCTAGCCATCAAACACACTTTTTGAATCAACGTTATTTCCACGTCATTTCAATGAAATTACCTTGAACAAACATGGAAAATACTTTGAATTGACGTCTGTACAGTGTGAAATATTTCACATGAGCCCCAGTGTTAAGACTTTGAAGTTATTAAAACAAAGCAAAAAAGTATATCGCTCTCTCTCTCTCTGTTCTTATCTCGCGGCAGAGAGGGCGTGCGGCGTGGAGAATGGATTGTCAAGTCAACCAAGTCAGAGCAGCAATTCCCATCTCCCCCAGGTAACGCAGTCACACACGAAAGTGCATTTCAGACAGCGATTTACCTCCTTCCTGGATATAAAATAAATAAATAAAAGAAATCACTAGCAGTTGTTTTTTTAACTAAGGGTGAATTTCTTGTTTTTCTGGTAAATCTCAACTGAGTATTTTTTTAGAGTGCCATTACTCTGCAGTACAGGCCAGTGTGTAGTCGCTAACCTAGTCAAAAGTTCCTGATAGCACTCTAGCATAGGTGGGATTGCAAATGTCGGTTGGGTATTTTGCCCATTTATTAGCAGCAAAGATAAAACATAAAGAATGCAATGCAGGCAAATGTAGTTACCGTAGGCGCCTATCATAATTCCAAGGTGTAAATCTTGAGCACATTAAGAACTGTATCAAAGATGATCTATTATATTGACAAGATAGTCGAGTGACCGCTCTAACAATGGAAATACATGTCCTCAAACATGGAAGGTAGGCGGGTGTAGGCGATATCACGTGGGACCATTCCATCCAATGAAAGGGCTGATACGTGAGTGAACAACAAATCCGATATAACAGTTGCCAAAATGCCTTGTGCGTCCACTTATATTAGTGCATTCGTGACAACCTAGCCATTACGACAATTCAATTTGATCAAATAAGCCTCACGGACCAATTAACAACAACAATTTTTTGGTTGATCAAATTCGACATTGACCTCCATACAAAAACTCCATACAAACTTTTGACTTGTACTGTAAGTATTCAGACCCTTTACTCAATACTTTGTTGAAGCACCTTTGGCAGCGATTACAGACACAAGACTTCTTGGGTATTACACTACAAGCTTGGCACACCTGTATTTGGGGAGTTTCTCCCATTCTTCTCTGCAGATCCTCTCAAGCTCTGTCAGATTGGATGGGGGGAGCATTGTTGCACAGCTATTTTCAGGTCTCTCCAGAGATGTTCGATCGAGTTCAAGTCCGGGCTCTGGCTGGGCCACTCAAGGACATTCAGAGACTTGTCCCGAAGCCAATTCTGCATTGTCTTGGCTGTGTGCTTAGGACCGATATCCTGTTGGAAGGTGAACCTTCGCTCCAGTCTGAAGTCCTGAGTGCTTTGGAGAAGGTTTTCATCAAGGATCTCTCTGTACTTTGCTCCGTTCATCTTTCCCTCAATCCTGACTAGTCTCCCAGTCCTGCCGCTGAAAAAAATCCTGACAGCATGATGCTGCCACCACCATGCTTCACCGTAGGGATGGTGCTAGATTTCCTCCAGACGTAACGCTTGCCATTCAGGCCAAAGAGTTCAATCTTGGTTTCATCAGACCAGAGAATCTTGTTTCTCATGGTCTGAGAGTCCTTAAGGTGCCTTTTGGCAAACTCCAAACTCATTTGCTTTTTACTGAGGAGTGGCTTCTTTCTGGCACCTTTACCATTAAGGCCTGATTGGTGGAGTGCTGCAGAGATGGTTGTTCTTCTGGAAGGTTCTCCTATCTCCACAGAGGAACTCTGGAGCTCTGTCAGAGTGACCATCGGGTTATTGGTCACCTCCCTGACCAAGGCCCTTCTCCCCCAATTGCTCAGTTTGGCCTGGCAGCCAGCTCTAGGAAGAGTGTTGGTGGTTCCAAATTTCTTCCATTTAAGAATGATGGAGGCCACTGTGTTCTTGGGGACCTTCAATGCTGACATCTTGTAGAGTCCATGCCCTGACGAATTGAGGCTGTCCTGAGGGCAACTCAATATTTGGAAGGTGTTCTTAATGTTTTATACACTCAGTGTAGTTTGTAGTGGTGTTCAGCTCCTTGTTGCTGTTGGAGTATAGAGCAACTATATTGGGTCTTGAAACAGTGACCCTGAGGTTACAGCTCAAGTGCACTACGTCCCGTGCTATAAAATTACAGACCTCTTGGCAGATGCCATAGTTATAAGAGGTGGATAGAGCCAAAGGGAAGCTACACTTTCTCTGAAAGGTTTAATTTCATCCCTCAGGCCTGTTTTCTCTTTCAATGGTCTCTGTTCCAAAGGTCAACATGTGCACCGCCTTCTGTATCTTCCCTCTACATGGATGAAGAAGGTCCCTGGGTTGGATAATAATGATCTGGAGTGATCTAAACCTGTGCTAGTTGTTAAGCTGCTGACAGCAGATCTAGGATCAGATTACCTGATGACCAACTTCACCGTGGCCTTACATTAGGCCATGAAGAACTGTAATGAAACATATAGGAGGTATTTGGAGCTAATCCATGCCACCTACTTTTCCCTCAACCTCAGTGTACTGTACTGTATGTACTCTGAAACATACTGACCAAGAGGAGAATAGAGAGGAGGGATAAGAGGAGAAGATAGTGATAGAGAATGGTGAGAGATGGCTGAGAGAACAGGTGTTCAAGATAATGGATAGAGGAAGGTGGGAAGGATAGAGTGAGATGTGGGGAAGAAAGCGACATAGAGAGGTGGATATAGAATAAAGGAAGATGAGAGAGGGTGAGAATGAGAGTGAGTTGGAGAAGATGGTGGTAGACTAGGGGTGGAGAATGGAGAGATAGAGATGGAGCAAGGAGATGAGAGAGGGTGAGAATGAGAGTGAGTTGGAGAAGATGGTGGTAGACTAGGGGTGGAGAATGGAGAGATAGAGATGGAGAAAGGAGATGAGAGAGGGTGAGGATGAGAGTGAGTTGGAGAAGATGGTGGTAGACTAGGGGTGGAGAATGAAGGGATAGAGATGGAGAAAGGAGAGAGATGAAGGGAAGGGGGAGAGGGGGAATAGAGGGGGTTAGTAGTGCTGTCAAGACCTGTCACAGACCCCCACTCTGAAGGAGGAGTAGAATTAACCATGGATCACGTCAGAAGGGAAATACCACCATCAAAGGGATTAGCATATCCTAGTTTCCCTCCCTTGTCCCTCTCTCTCTCTCTCTTCTTGTCGTCCTCCTTCTCTGTCTTCTCTTCTCTCTCGCTCTTCTCTCACTTGCTATCTCTCTCTACCTCCCCCTCTCTGTTCCCGCCCCTCTTCTCTCTCTCTCTCTCTCTCTCGCTCTCTCTCTCTCTTTCTCTCTCCTCTCTCATGAACAGTTCTTTCAGCAGATGGAGACAGCGAGTGCTCCTCTCCTCAGTGTCTGGCCAGGCTGTAATTGCAGTGAACCTGACATCTTCCTACAAAGACCTTCTGAATCAGTCTGTGACATTTCCCTTAATGGAGAGTTACCGTGACATAGCTGTAGTCTAGGTAGAGCTGGGACAGGACAGGGATACTCTGGAGGCATAGCAATAGTTTAAAGTGGCTTCCTTTCCTTCATCTGAATCTGCAACATATCCTATGTGATGACTTGCCAAACTAAAATATTACCCCTGAGTGGCCAAACTCACATGACATGACCTGACCAATACTGCACCACTACCATGTGTTGTTGCTATGACTGCACCACTACCATGTGTTGTTGCTATGACTGCACCACTACCATGTGTTGTTGCTATGACTGCACGGTGCAGTCATCGCAACAACACATGGTAGTGATGCAGTCATAGCAACAACACATGGTAGTGGTGCAGTCATAGCAACAACACATGGTAGTGGTGCAGTCATAGCAACAACACATGGTAGTGGTGCAGTCATAGCAACAACACATGGTAGTGCAGTCATAGCAACAACACATGGTAGTGCAGTCATAGCAACAACACATGGTAGTGGTGCAGTCATAGCAACAACACATGGTAGTGGTGCAGTCATAGCAACAACACATGGTAGTGGTGCAGTCATAGCAACAACACATGGTAGTGGTGCAGTCATAGCAACAACACATGGTAGTGGTGCAGTCATAGCAACAACACATGGTAGTGCCACTACCATGTGTTGTTGCTATGACTGCACCACTACCATGTGTTGTTGCTATCACTGCACCACTACCATGTGTTGTTGCTATGACTGCACCACGGCCAAACAGTATTATAACCACAGTCAGGTAGTCACATGATCAAGCTATATCATGACCAATATAAGCGACCACATTGCAACCATGATGTTCACTTAAATCCTCCCTACAACCTTCCCCGGTCTGACCACAGGGCAACCAGCTGCATGGTCTACACCACCTCCTTAGTGCCAAGGTCATCACTGATTACATTATAGGGACGTTATTGAGTGGTGATTAGGACTATGTTTATTTGTGAGGGTGGGCAGGGGTACGGTTATTTATTTGTGAGGGTGGGCAGGGGTACAGTTATTTATTTGGGTGGGTGGGCAGGGGTACGGTTATTTATTTGTGAGGGTGGGCAGGGGTACGGTTATTTATTTGTGTAGGTGGGCAGGGGTACAGTTATTTATTTGTGAGGGTGGGCAGGGGTACGGTTATTTATTTATGTAGGTGGGCAGGGGTACAGTTATTTATTTGTGAGGGTGGGCAGGGGTACGGTTATTTATTTGTGAGGGTGGGCAGGGGTACGGTTATTTATTTGTGAGGGTGGGCAGGGGTACGGTTATTTATTTGTGAGGGTGGGCAGGGGTACGGTTATTTATTTGTGAGGGTGGGCAGGGGTACAGTTATTTATTTGTGAGGGTGGGCAGGGGTACAGTTATTTATTTGTGAGGGTGGGCAGGGGTACAGTTATTTATTTGTGAGGGTGGGCAGGGGTACGGTTATTTATTTGAGAGGGTGGGCATGGGTACGGTTATTTATTTGTGAGGGTGGGCAGGTGTACAGTTATTTATTTGTGTAGGTGGGCAGGGGTACGGTTCTTTATTTGTGAGGGTGGGCAGGGGTACAGTTATTTATTTGTGTAGGTGGGCAGGGGTACGGTTATTTATTTGTGAGGGTGGGCAGGGGTACAGTTATTTATTTGTGTAGGTGGGCAGGGGTACAGTTATTTATTTGTGAAGGTGGGCAGGGGTACGGTTATTTATTTGTGAGGGTGGGCAGGGGTACAGTTATTTATTTGTGTAGGTGGGCAGGGGTACGGTTATTTATTTGGGTGGGTGGGCATGGGTACGGTTATTTGCGTAAGTGTGTGTGTGATCATCTGTATGTTTAGTGTGTTTGTCAGTGTGTGGTAGAACATGTGGGACAAGTTTAAGTCACATTCTTTGAGGTTTCTTTGCTGATCTGTGTTTTCTTCCTAGTAGGTGCTGGGAGCAGGCATCTCACGCTTAGTTTACGTGGCAGCCCAATTCTGATATTTTGCCCAATTTTTGGCAAAAGATCTGATCTGATTGGTCAAAAGACCAGAATTGGGCTTCCTGTGTAAACACAGCCTTCGTGTGTCTGGGATGCCTATGATCCAAATTGACAATGACAGGACCATTCCATAGTACACGAGAAGCCCCAACCTTTCCATAAATAATTCCTCCTTCCCAGTCTTCCAACTCACCTGGCTCCTGAAATACCTCCCTTAATTTAATTAATGATGATATTCCAAGATGACAACTTTTATCTGCAGAGCGACTCAGCCAGTAGGGGAACAGAGCAGCCCTCAGCCAGTAGGGGAACAGAGCAGCGCTCAGCCAGTAGGGGAACAGGGCAGCTCTCTGCCTGAAGGGGAACAGAGCAGCTCTCTGCCTGTAGGGGAACAGTGCAGCCCTCAGCCAGTAGGGGAACAGAGCAGCCCTCAGCCTGTAAGGGAACAGAGCAGCCCTCAGCCAGTAGGGGAACAGAGCAGCTCTCAGCCTGTAGGGGAACAGAGCAGCCCTCTGCCTGTAGGGGAACAGAGCAGCCCTCAGCCAGTAGGGGAACAGAGCAGCTCTCAGCCTGTAGGGGAACAGAGCAGCTCTCAGCCTGTAGGGGAACAGTGCAGCCCTCTGCCTGTAGGGGAACAGAGCAGCCCTCAGCCAGTAGGGGAACAGTGCAGCCCTCAGCCTGTAGGGGAACAGAGCAGCCCTCAGCCTGTAGGGGAACAGAGCAGCCCTCAGCCTGTAGGGGAACAGAGCAGCTCTATGCCTGTAGGGGAACAGAGCAGCCCTCAGCCTGTAGGGGAACAGAGCAGCCCTCAGCCTGTAGGGGAACAGAGCAGCCCTCAGCCTGTAGGGGAACAGAGCAGCCCTCAGCCTGTAGGGGAACAGAGCAGCCCTATGCCCTTGGTGAGATGGAACAGCACTACCTGATAAAAAGTTACACCGTCATGGATCAAAATATACACTATGCAACAATATACAACAGATAGAAAGGATAGTGCCATATTTCAATATATTTAATGAAGTTGGACTTTCAAGAAGCAAAGTTGCTGCTTTGTTGCTGACATGCAAAACATTCTGGGACTGTATCAACAGCGGACTACCAAAATATACTTTTTGAGTGGAGTTCCCCTTTAAATGGCTGCCCCCCTTTCTTCAACATGACAACAGTACCTTGAGTATCTGATATCCAGAGCCTAGATGAAACCCATATGGGATGTCACAGTCATCATCTAGAGAACGTTGGTTTTCCTTTACATTTGCAAATCCACCTGTGCTACAGAGGCTATCAGAAAGTTTTCACTCGGTTAGCTACTACAAAAGTAAGAACTGTGTGGTTTCCATACATGTGCATCCCTACTTCCTGGTCACCTGTGTGCCTATATACTGTACATGACCTGTGACCCATGACGCGACATATAGTGTGCCCTGTACGCAGTGTACAAATTAAATGGTAAAAAGATTGACTACACACACACACACACAACACAAGAACCACAGAAGTATTTGTTATCAGTTGAAAAACGGTTGAATTCCAGCCTAAGACAGACAGGCAAAGGGAGAGACAGAGATCCTGTATCCTGTATCTATCACTCAGTCGATACAGAGAAAAACAGCAAGTTCAGCATGAGAGAGAATGAGAGCAGGAGAAAGAGAAAGAGAGAGAGAGAGCAAGAAAGAAAGAGAGCAAGAGAGAGAGAGGGAGAGAGAGAGAGCAGTGCTGCAGGCTTTCTTATGGGACCGTAAAGATTAATTTGTCATTAAAGGAATCTGCACAGTGGAATGCATATTACTGAGCATAATTGCAATTTAAAGCAATTATACACCAATCATTTATTCTGCACACAGTTAAGAATGGGAACATAAAGCCATTTATGAAACTGAATTAGATTGTATAAGACCGGGCTCCGACAGGGCTGAGGATTGTCCTCTGGTATCTTTGACCTACGGTCATTCTGAAAGGCCAACACGAAATAAACAATTTCTGTTGCATTTCTGGACAATGTCAGTTATAGTGACTTATATTTAGTTGGTGAATACTGGTGGACCTTCTTTTCAGTCAGTGCATATGCAGCAGTGTGTGTGTGTGTGTGTGTGTGTGTGTGTGTGTGTGTGTGTGTGTGTGTGTGTGTGTGTGTGTGTGTGTGTGTGTGTGTGTGTGTGTGTGTGTGTGTGTGTGTGTGTGTGTGTGTGTGTGTGTGTGTGTGTGTGTGTGTTGATGTTGTAGCAGAGGCCCCTGTTAAATAGAAGCTCCTGTGCATTTTCTAAGGAATGGTCATCCATGTGAGAGGCCAGATGAAACCCACTGCCACCAGACTGTGTCACAGCTACACGAACTATGATTAGCCAAGAAATTAGGTCTTACATCAACACAATAGAGAGGGCTCGGAGAGGAGAGAGGGAACGAGAGGGTCAGAGTGAGAGGAGGGGGTGGAGGAGAGAGAAGAGAGGGAGAAATTGGAGACAGCTATAGGGAGATAAAGGGAGAACACAAAATGAAAAGGAGACAGAGAGAAAAAGGAGAAAATGAGAGAGAGAGAGAGAGAGAGAGAGAGAGAGAGAGAGAGAGAGAGAGAGAGAGAGAGAGAGAGAGAGAGAGAGAGAGAGAGAGAGAGAGAGAGAGAGAGAGAGAGAGAGAGAGAGAGAGAGAGAGAGAGAGAGAGAGAGAGAGAGAGAGAGAGAGAGAGAGAGAGAGAGAGAGAGAGAGAGAGAGAGAGAGAGAGAGAGAGAGAGAGAGAGAGAGAGAGCGAATGGAAGAGAAAAACACCTAATAAAAGGGGAGAAAGAGGGAGGGAGGGTGGAGGAAATAGACAGCCCAGTAGATGAGAGAAAGAGGGAGGGAGGGTGGAGGAAATAGACAGCCCAGTAGATGAGAGAAAGAGGGAGGGAGGGTGGAGGAAATAGACATCCCAGTAAATGAGAGAAAGAGGGAGGGAGGGTGGAGGAAATAGACAGCCCAGTAAATGAGAGAAAGAGGGAGGGAGGGTGGAGGAAATAGACAACCCAGTAGATGAGAGAAAGAGGGAGGGAGGGTGGAGGAAATAGACAGCCCAGTAAATGAGAGAAAGAGGGAGGGAGGGTGGAGGAAATAGACAGCCCAGTAGATGAGAGAAATAGGGAGGGAGGGTGGAGGAAATAGACATCCCAATAAATGAGAGAAGACAGGAAGGGTGGATGAGAGGGAGAGGAGAAGAGGGAGATTATTTGGGCCATATACTGTGTTGATAAGGATCCTGGTGGAAATCATTGACCACCAGTGAAACGTCACCACTCTCTCACTACGCAGCTCTGTTTACTTAGTGTTGTACAACTACAATCACACGTCACACTGTCTGAAGGAACAGGAAGCTTTGTGACATCTCTCTGATGGTCTCTTGTGCCTGTCTCTACTGTACTACTTCTGCTGCTCGCTGCCCTGAAGACCACAGTACACCAGGCACCCTGCCATCATGATGGGTTTCTGCCCTGACACAGAGCAATCTCACCTAGACATGCAGACAGAACCATGGACTGTACACACACACACACACACACACACACACACACACACACACACACACACACACACACACACACACACACACACACACACACACACACACACACACACACACACACACACACACACACATAGACCCAGACCCAAACACGAACCCCATGCCCTCTCAAACAGGCAGTAATACTAAAAGCACTATGACAACATGCATAATTAAAGCTGCCCTACCCAAAAATAGCTGGATGGCAGAGAGGATGGGAGGAGTCTGGAAATGAGAGGATGGGAGAGGGAGAGATGGGGGGGAGATGGAGATAGAAGAGCAAGGGAGAGAAAGACAAAGAGAAGTAAGAGAACAGAGTGAAGACTGGGAAATAAAAGGGTGTAAGGAAGGAAGAGAGGTAGGGTGATAGAGAAAGGAGGTTGAGGGAGAGAAAAGAGATGGAGTATGAGAAAAAAGAGGTGGAGTAGGAGAGAAAAGAGGTGGAGTAGGAGAGAAAAGAAGTGGAGTATGAGAGAAAAGAGGTGGAGTAGGAGAGAAAAGAGGTGGAGTATGGGAGAGCAAAGAGGTGGAGTAGGAGAGAAAAGAGGTGGAGTAGGAGAGAAAAGAGGTGGAGTATGGGAGAGAAAAGAGGTGGAGTATGGGAGAGCAAAGAGGTGGAGTATGGGAGAGCAAAGAGGTGGAGTAGGAGAGAAAAGAGGTGGAGTATGAGAGAAAAGAGGTGGAGTATGGGAGAGAAAAGAGGTGGAGTATGAGAAAAAAGAGGTGGAGTATGAGAGAAAAGAGGTGGAGTATGAGAGAAATGAGGTGGAGTATGAGAGAAAAGAGGTGGAGTATGAGAGAAAAGAGGTGGAGTAGGAGAGAAAAGAGGTGGAGTAGGAGAGAAAAGAGGTGGAGTAGGAGAGAAAAGAGGTGGAGTAGGAGAGAAAAGAGGTGGAGTAGGAGAGAAAAGAGGTGGAGTAGGAGAGAAAATAGGTGGAGTATGAGAGAAAAGAGGTGGAGTAGGAGAGAAAAGAGGTGGAGTAGGAGAGAAAAGAGGTGGAGTAGGAGAGTGGGTGGATTGTTGTGTTTTAGTAATGTATATTTCACTGGGGTGCGTTCAGTTTGCTTGAACGTTTGCTAAGTATGCAGTTCTGTCCTTGAGCTGTTCTTGTCTATTAATGTTCTTTATTGTTTCATGTTTCATGTGGACCCTAGGAAGAGTGGCTATGGCTTTTGCAACAGCTAATGGGGATCCTAATAAAATAAAATAATACAAAATACTTTGCGGAATGGTTTGTACTGAACGACATATTTTCCCAAAACATTCTTGTACGTCCTTGAACAGACTGTAATGAACACGAGGGGAGACAGAGAGCTCGTTTCAAGGGCAGGATGCAGCAGGTGTTTATTGCAAAGGACCACCGGAGGAGGCAGGTAGCTGGGTCCAGTGGCAGGCAGAAGGTCATACACAGGGGTACAAAAGGGCAACAGTACAGGCAGGGAAAACACTAGTAACGTAGTCCGGGAGATCAGGCAATAGGTAGATAACAGGAAAGTCGATAGGCTAAAGTACAGGCAGGGAATAGGCGTCGTTAGTGAGGCAGGCAAAAACTATCATACAAGGGAAGAGTCGATCACAGGAAAAACAGAGCTCTGAAAGCCATGTGTCACAAAACAAACAATACCTCACAGTGATGGGGTGCAAAGAACTGAACTAAATAGTGTGTGATAATGACATACAGGTGTGTGAACAGGTGATTAAAATGCAGGTGATTGGGATCTGGAGAGTGAGCTGCGTTCAGGGGATCTACGTGTTTGAGAGTGTGAGTTGGAAGCAGACGTTACACAGACTTTGAGATACGTTTGCTCCGTTTGGTGAGTGTGCCGGGGTGTGGCTTGAAGCAATGCGTGACGTATTTAAAAGGCAGCAGTGCATTTTCAACCCACAACCCAACCAATCCCCGTTTTTCAACTAGTCTTTCAGTACAGTAGCGTTTCCGTTCAATTCAACATTCTATTCTGTTTTTGTATACTGAACGCAGCCCTGCATCTTCTTGCAGAGACTGCACATCCAGACTCTCTCAGTGCCAGGGTAAGTCTGAGAGGGTTATATAGTTTGACTTGCATGAAACTTGCATGAAACGTGCAAACATTGCTTTGTAAATTAACTATACCATTGCTAGTCTCATCAAACATTGTGCTTTATATATTGAGTGAACGTAAACACCATGGTCTGGTTACCATTATCACATGTTTAGACCAATCAAGTTGTAGAAACATCTCAAGGATGGTCAATGGAAACAGGATGCAGCTGAGCTCAATTTCGAGTCTCATAGTAAAGGGTCTGAATACTTATGTAAATAAGGTATTTATGTGTTTCATTTGTAATACACTTTTTTTTTTGCTTTGGTATTATGGGGTATTGTGTTGATGAGGGAAAAAAACAATTGAATACATTTTAGAATAAGGCTGTAACATACTGTAACACAAGGTGAACAAATACTGGGTCTGAATACTTTCCGAATGCCCTGTATTTAGACATGTTTAGCATTGTTTCACTTTGTTTCAATAGTCTAACTGCAGCCATCAGGGCCTTCATGTCTCAGGCCCCCTCTCCAACGCCAGGACCCCTCAATGATATGACTGCCACCTACTGGTGGGATGAGTTTTTGGTGTTGAATGAAAATGGCTGAATTAATGTTAGCATAGTATTACAGCTTGTACGCCTTGTTGCATGGATCTTAATGCTTGTGTTTAGATGACACTTTAGATATTCTGTATTTACCCTGATTGTCTATGAAATTAAAATGTGGGTCAAAATGGAAATAAAAGTATTAATCAGAGTTTTTAATTTAGGCTATGCTATCATTGTATTGTAAGTAATGTGCAATTTGTTAGCTTAAAATTGATGTGTAATCTCTTGATGCATTGGATAGCAGATGTAACATTAACAGAACTGAGAGAAAACAGTGCTCGTCAGACGGGGGCAAAGGACACTGTGTACCGTTCATACGTTCATTAGTTATGACCTAAAGTGTGTTTTCAGTCGTTCGGATACTGTCCTCTCTGAGGTAAACAGAAAATCGTACACGTCTTCCATGTGTCAGGCCCGGAAGTGGCGGCTATGGTGTTGAAGAGATGATGGGTCTGAGAGATGATGGGCTTGAGAGATGATGGGCATGACAGATGATGGGCATGAGAGATGATGGGCTGAGAGATGATGGGTCTGAGAGATGATGGGTCTGAGTGATGATGGGTCTGAGAGATGATGGGTCTGAGAGATGATGGGTCTGAGAGATGATGGGGATGAGAGATGATGGGGCTGAGAGATGATGGGTCTGAGAGATGATGGGTCTGAGAGATGATGGGCATGAGAGATGATGGGTCTGAGAGATGATGGGCTTGAGAGATGATGGGCATGAGAGATGATGGGTCTGAGAGATGATGGGTCTGAGAGATGATGGGCATGAGAGATGATGGGCTGAGAGATGATGGTTCTGAGAGATGATGGGTCTGAATGATGATGGGTCTGAGAGATGATGGGTCTGAGAGATGATGGGTCTGAGTGATGATGGGTCTGAGAGATGATGGTCTGAAAGATGATGGTCTGAGAGATGATTGATCTGAGTGATGATGGGTCTGAGAAATGATGGGTCTGAGAGATGATTGGTCTGAGAAATGATGGGCTGAAAAATGATGGTTTGAAAGATGATTGGGTTGAGAGATGATGGGTCTGAGAGATGATGGGTCTGAGAGATGATGGGTCTGAGAGATGATGGGCTTGAGAGTTGATGGGCTTGAGAGATGATGGGCTTGAGAGATGATGGGTCTGAGTGATGATGGGTCTGAGAGATGATGGGCATGAGAGATGATGGGCATGAGAGATGATGGGCATGAGAGATGATGGGTCTGAGAGATGATGGGTCTGAGAGATGATGGGTCTGAGAGATGATGGGCCTGAGAGATGATTGGTCTGAAAGATGATGGTCTGAGAGATGATTGGTCTGAGTGATGATGGGTCTGAGAAATGATGGTCTGAGTGATGATGGGTCTGAGATGATGGGTCTGAGAGATGATGGGTCTGAGAGATGATGGGTCTGAGAGATGATGAGCTGAAAAATGATGGGTTGAGAGATGATGGGTCTGAGAGATGATGGGTCTGAGAGATGATGGGTCTGAGAGATGATGGGCATGAGAGATGATGGGCATGAGAGATGATGGGCTTGAGAGATGATGGGTCTGAGTGATGATGGGTCTGAGAGATGATGGGTCTGAGAGATGATGGGTCTGAGAGATGATGGGTCTGAGAGATGATGGGCCTGAGAGATGATGGGCCTGAGAGATGATTGGTCTGAAAGATGATGGTCTGAGAGATGATTGGTCTGAGTGATGATGGGTCTGAAAGATGATGGTCTGAGAGATGATTGGTCTGAGTGATGATGGGTCTGAGAAATGATGGTCTGAGAGATGATGGGTCTGAGTGATGATGGGTCTGAGATGATGGGTCTGAGAGATGATGGGTCTGAGAGATGATGGGTCTGAGAGATGATGAGCTGAAAAATAATGGGTTGAGAGATGATGAGTCTGAGAGATGATGGGTCTGAGAGATGATGGGCTTGAGAGATGATGGGCTTGAAAGACGATGGGTCTGAGAGATGATGGGTCTGAGAGATGATGGGTCTGAGAGATGATGGGTCTGAGAGATGATGGGTCTGAGTGATGATGGGTCTGAGTGATGATGGGTCTGAGAGATGATGGGTCTGAGTGATGATGGGTCTGAGAGATGATGGGTCTGAGTGATGATGGGTCTGAGAGATGATGGGTCTGAGTGATGATGGGTCTGAGTGATGATGGGTCTGAGAGATGATGGGTCTGAGAGATGATGGGTCTGAGAGATAATGAGCTTGAGAGATGATGGGTCTGAAAGATGATGGGCCTGCGACATGATTGGTCTGAAAGATGTTCATATAGTGAATATACCTGTTTACTGGTGTGAATGGTTTATGCTAAATTAGGGTAATTCCTTTTAGGATGCCATCATTCTATGAGAGGTGGGCTATGTTGTTGCAAGGCACTACCAGATTATATTCAGCTATGTTGTTACAGAGCACAACCAGATTATATTCAGCTATGTTGATACAGAGCACTACCAGATTATATTCAGCTATGTTGTTACAGAGCACTACCAGATTATATTCAGCTATGTTGTTACAGAGCACTACCAGATTATATTCAGCTATGTTGTTACAGAGCACTACCAGATTATATTCAGCTATGTTGATACAGAGCACTACCATATTATATTCAGCTATGTTGTTACAGAGCACTACCAGATTATATTCAGCTATGTTGTTACAGAGCACTACCAGATTATATTCAGCTATGTTGTTACAGAGCACTACCAGATTATATTCAGCTATGTTGATACAGAGCACTACCAGATTATATTCAGCTATGTTGATACAGAGCACTACCAGATTATATTCAGCTATGTTGTTACAGAGCACTACCAGATTATATTCAGCTATGTTGATACAGAGCACTACCATATTATATTCAGCTATGTTGTTACAGAGCACTACCAGATTATATTCAGCTATGTTGATACAGAGCACTACCAGATTATATTCAGCTATGTTGATACAGAGCACTACCAGATTATATTCAGCTATGTTGATACAGAGCACTACCAGATTATATTCAGCTATGTTGATACAGAGCACTACCAGATTATATTCAGCTATGTTGATACAGAGCACTACCAGATTATATTCAGCTATGACTTAAATGACTTAAATGTATGTTGATACAGAGCACAACATTTACATTTAAGTCATTTAGCAGACGCTCTTATCCAGATTATATTCAGCTATGTTGATACAGAGCACTACCAGATTATATTCAGCTATGTTGATACAGAGCACTACCAGATTATATTCAGCTATGTTGATACAGAGCACTACCAGATTATATTCAGCTATGTTGATACAGAGCACTACCAGATTATATTCAGCTATGTTGTTACAGAGCACTACCAGATTATATTCAGCTATGTTGATACAGAGCACTACCAGATTATATTCAGCTATGTTGATACAGAGCACTACCAGATTATATTCAGCTATGTTGATACAGAGCACTACCAGATTATATTCAGCTATGTTGATACAGAGCACTACCAGATTATATTCAGCTATGTTGATACAGAGCACTACCAGATTATATTCAGCTATGTTGATACAGAGCACTACCAGATTATATTCAGCTATGTTGTTACAGAGCACTACCAGATTATATTCAGCTATGTTGATACAGAGCACTACCAGATTATATTCAGCTATGTTGTTACAGAGCACTACCAGATTATATTCAGCTATGTTGATACAGAGCACTACCAGATTATATGGCCAATCACATTGCCTTTGCTGATAGCTACTTCATTGGGGGGAAATGTAGGTACTATCAGAGACGGAAGAGGAAGCGAGACATCCCACTCCCACATTTGTTCGGTTCATATACAGTCAATCCAAAATTAAATCTAGAATCGGCTTCCTATATCGCAACAAAGCATCCTTCACTCATGTTGCCAAACATACCCTCGTGAAACTGACCATCCTACCGATCCTTGACTTCGGTGATGTCATCTATAAAATAGCCTCCAACACTCTACTCAACAAACTGGATGCAGTCTATCACAATGCCATCTGTTTTGTCACCAAAGCCCCATACACTACCCACCATTGCGACCTGAATGCTCTCGTTGGCTGGCCCTCACTACATATCCGTCGCCAAACCCACTGGTTACAGGTTATCTACAAGTCTCTGCTAGGTAAAGCCCCGCCTTATCTCAGCTCACTGGTCACCATAGCTGCACCCACTCATAGCAGCACGCGCTCCAGCAGGTATATCTCACTGGTCACCCCCAAAGCCAATTCCTCCTTTGGTCATCTTTCCTTCCAGTTCTTTGCTGACAATGACTGGAAC
Organism: Salvelinus alpinus; assembly: GCF_045679555.1. Lineage (NCBI taxonomy): Eukaryota > Metazoa > Chordata > Actinopteri > Salmoniformes > Salmonidae > Salvelinus > Salvelinus alpinus. Next base: position 40,526,857 of record NC_092102.1, on the reverse strand, counting down.
GAACTGGAACAATCTCTGAAGCTGGAAACACTTATCTCCCTCACTGGCTTTAAGCACCAGCTGTCAGAGCATCTCACAGATTACTGCACCTGTACATAGCCCATCTATAATTTAGCCCAAACAACTACCTCTTCCCCTACTGTATTTATTTATGTATTTATTTTGCTCCTTTGCACCCCATTATTTCTATTTCTACTTTGCACATTCTTCGACTGCAAATCTACCATTCCAGTGTTTTACTTGCTATATTATATTTTTCCTCGCCACCATGGCCTTTTTTTGCCTTTACCTCCCTTATCTCACCTCATTTGCTCACATTGTATATAGACTTATTTTTCTACTGTTTTATTGACTGTATAATTTGTTTATTACATGTGTAACTCTGTGTTGTTGTATGTATCGAATTGCTATGCTTTATCTTGGCCAGGTCGCAGTTGCAAATGAGAACTTGTTCTCAACTTGCCTACCTGGTTACATAAAGGTGAAATAAAACATTTAAATAAATAAAAGTGAACTAAGCAGACCAGACCCTGCTGCTATCATATTGGTACCTGTCAATGGAAGCTGGTGGGAGGAGCTATAGGAGGATGGGCTCATTATAATGGCTAGAATGGACGTTTGGAACGCAGTCAAACATGTAGTTTCCATGTTTGATGTGTTTTATACTGTTCCATGTATTATATTACAGCTATTACAATGAGCCTGTCCTCTTACAGCTCCTACCACCAGCCTCCTCTGGTACCTGTGAGAGAGCCAGCCCCTTAAGCAGACCGGAACATGACAAAGACTGTGGAACTATGACTGTGACATGTGGTTATCTAACGTAGCTAGGATGAATACACTAACTGTAACTCACTCTGAATAAGAGCCTCTGGTAAATTAATAAAATGTAATGCAAATGTAATACTATTGAGTAAGTTTATTGTTTTTCAAGATAACATTTATATTTTTGTCAACTATTTTTATAATATTTTGCCATCTGGACATTTTGTAAATACTCAACTCTGGAACCAGTCACTTAAATACCACATGTTTTGCACCTGATCTACTGACACTGTCTCTGTCAACTGTTACTGCTCCACACCAACTCAATAGGCTACCGAGTCCTCTGTCTTAAAACACTATAGTGTGACTGTAATAGATGACTATAGCATGGTACTGAGGACAGAAAGGGGAGGAAGATGGATGAGAGACAGGGATGAGAGAAAGAGAGAAAGAGGGATGTAGATAGAGGGATGGGGGAGAGAAAGATAGATTGGAGAGAAAGAGGGATCCTGCCTTGTAATGCAGAAGAGGCTACTGAGTTTAGTTGGACAGAAAATGGTCCTGGAAGTTTCAGTGTAAGCCTACCCAATGCTGTTGCCGTTTTAAATTTTCCTGGCAACCTTCAGAACGAAAAACATTTTTTTTTCCTTTCCTCTCTTCCCAAGCTTATTCTTCCTTCCACAGCGATTAAGGAAGAGAGACTGGCGCTGGTAAACCATGTTAAGATTATTCACAGTAACTTCAAGAGACTGGCTGAGTTCTCATGTTTGAATAGTAAGTAATCCTTTAGCAGACAGACTCACACGCATGCACGGACGCGCACGCACACGCGCACGCACGCACGCACACACACACACGCACACGCACACACACACACACACACACACACACACACACACACACACACACACACACACACACACACACACATGTATTTATTAATTTATGCCTTGGTTCAGTTTGATACAAGGATGATGTTAAAAACCATGAGAACTCCGGTGCTGATCGTATTATCATAAGGTAACTCATTCCAAGCATATGTGTAACTTCTTCTTCTTAACACGTACTCTGTGAAATGACTGAGGCAGCAACATGTCTGTCTCTGATTCATTATGTGGAAAAAAATAACAAGCATCAAACAGCAAGGTTTTCTGAGAGTTGCATTATAGTGAGAAGATTAAAACAGAACCTGGTCTGCTCTATATTCAGAGGACACACTGAATTGTTTTGCCCAAAGCATCACATTCCTCTTTATTTTTTTTACGGACACTTCAATTAAACAAAAACCACCTTGCTGCTACAAATCAATCCATTATTTTTGCTTCTTTCTTTCATTCTCCCACCTTCCCTCCATCAGCTAATTTCAGATATGCAATCTCCTTTTGGCTCCTTCTGCTCTCTCATTGGCTGTGCTTCGGTGCTCCTTATTAAAATGTATATTTTCAAATCATTCTTCAAAGGGGAACTGTTAGCCCGGAGAGCCAAACCAATGCTCCGTGTAACAGGAAATTAAAAGAAGGCTGAGTGAAACGAGATATCCCGTCTTTGTCGTTGCATTCTGCATTGGGCGCCTCAGTGTGGTGACGCGAGGCGGCCGTGTATCTCCCGGGTGACAAAACATGGCAGAGATATCTCTGACTCCATCTCTAACAGTTTACCGAGGCCTGGATGTAATAAACACATAAGACTTTGATGTGTAGGTGTGTTGGAACGTCTTGTGTTGACAACAGCTGCCTTGGGTAAATTGCGAAGATAGGATAGGGGATGGTACTGTATCTCTTTGAAACCATTCAAAATCACCATCCTTAGAGAGTATGTGCATCATAGAGTTGTTCACTGCTTGTTTCATTAACTGTTCAATTGCAAAACATTGACCAAGAGATGAAAACAAGGCCATCCACTAAATCCTCAAGAAGACAATATGGTATGGGAAAAGAGGCTTCTGGCTGATTGACTAATAATTTGGTTGTTCTCTACATTTGTCCTATTTAACACATGTACAAGTGTGTATTATATGCATGAATTGGAAATGTGTTTTTTCATATCCCAGCAGCCCCTGAGACACCCTCAGAGAGTGAGGTCACACTGGCAACTCTGGAACAATTAGTGTTAAAGTGCCTTGCACAAGGCACATCAACAGATTTTTTTTTCACGTTGTTGGCTCAGGGATTCAAACTAGTGACCTTTCAGTTACTGGTCCAAAGCTCTAACCGCTCGGCTACCTGCCACCCACAATGTGATTGGCCCAGGCTGCAATGTTTAATTAATCACTGACTTATCAAACCCAACGCAGGCTCTTTAACCTGCACATCAAAAAGCTCCTATTGGATCAAACCAATAATTGACAATGGGTGATAACCCCACACATTGTCTCCTACCGGCCATATCCCTGCTCACTAACTAACCCAGACCTTCTTATAAAGGGGGATAGAGAGAATGAAAGAGGGATGGAGAGAGAGAACAGTGCTCTCCTCTGCCAGTACCTTTCTATCATTAAATAGCAGGACACTGCAGCAAGACTCAGGGCTAGGCCCCTTGTTCTCAATTTCCGCCTGAATGACGTGCCCAAAGTAAACTGGCTGTTGCTCAGGCCCTGAAATCAGGATATGAATATAATTGGTACCATTGGAAAGGAAACACATTGAAGTTTGTGGAAATGTTAAAACAATGTAGGTGAATATAACATAATATATATGGTAGGAGAAAATCCAAAGAAAAACCAACCAGATTGTTTTATTTTGGAGAGACCATCCTTCTTATTGAAAGACCAAGGTCAAATTGAAAATTGAAAAGCTCCCTGGATGCAATTCCTATGGCTTCCACAGGGTGTCAGCAGTCTATGTTCAATGTGTCAGGCTTGTAACTTCAAAAACAAATAAGAAATATCAGTTTTAGTACAGGGACACAGTCGTGGAAATGTGTGTTTGTGTGCGCCATGAAGACAGGGCGCACCTGCTAAAATCGGTTTCCTATTGAACATACTTCTTTCCATAAGAAATATTACAGTTTGGTTACATTTTAGGGTATCTGAGGAGTAAATAGAAACGTATTTTGACCTGTTGAAACAAAGTTTAGGGGTAGATTTTTGGATTCTTTTCTCTGCACGTTGAACGAGTGGATTACTCAAATCGATGGCGCCAACTACACTGACTTTTTGGGATATAAAGAAGGATTTTATCTAACAAAACGAGACTACATGTTATAGCTGGGACCCTTTGGATGACAAATCAGAGGAAGATTTTCAAAAAGTAAGTGAATATTTAATCGCTATTTGTGAATTTATGAAACCTGTGCCGGTGGAAAAACAATTTGATGTGGGGCGCCGTCCTCAAACAATCGCATGGCATGATTTCGCTGTAATAACGACTGTAAATCGGACAGTGCAGTTAGATTAACAAGAATTTAAGCTTTCAACCGATATAAGACACTTATATGTACCTAAATGTTTAACTTCTTATGGCTGGGTGGCAATATTGAGTAGCTTGGATGAAAAGGTGCCCAGAGTAAATTTTATTTGGATAGAAAACTCTGAAATTTCTAAAACTGTTTGAATGATGTCTGTGAGTATAACAGAACTCATATGGCAGGAAAAAACCTGAGAAAAAATCCAACCAGGAAGTGGGAAATCTGAGGTTTGTAGGTTTGCCTATCCAATATACAGTGGGATATTGGTCATTTTGCACTTCCTAAGGCTTCCACAACAGTCTTTAAAACCTTGTTTGATGCTTCTACTGTGAAGAATGAGGGAAGAAGAGCTCTTTGAGTCAGGTGTCTGGCACGAGCTGAACATGCGCGGTCACGTGAGAGCGAACTGCTTTCCATCGCATTTCTGAAGACAAAGGAATTCTCCGGTTGAAACATTATTGAAGATTTATGTTAAAAACATCCTAAAGATTGATTCTATACTTCGTTTGACATGTTTCTACGAACTGTAATGGAATTATTTGACTTTTCGTCTGAACTGCGCGTCATGAATGTGGATTACTGGACTGAACACGCAAACAAAATGAAGATATTTGGACATAAATCATGGACTATATCGAACAAAACAAACATTTATTGTGGAACTGGGATTCCTGGGAGTGCATTCTGATGAAGATCATCAAAGGTAAGTGAGTATTTATAATACTATTTCTGACTTCTGTTGACTCCAAAAAATGGCAGATATCTTTATGACTTATTTGGCTTCTGAGCGCTGTACTCAGATTATAGCATGGTGTGCTTTTTCCGTAAGTGTAAAAAAAAATCTGACACAGCGGTTGCATTAAGGAGAAGTTTATCTAAAGTTCCATGTTTAATACTTGTATCTTTTATCAATGTTTATTATGAGTATTTCTGTAAATTGATGTGGCTCTCTGCAAAATCACCGGATGTTTTGGAAGCAAAACATTACTGAACATAATGTAAATAATGCGCCAATGTAAACTGAGATTTTTTGGATAGAAATATAAACTTTATCGAACAAAACATACATGTATTGTGTAACATTAAGTCCTATTGTCACGTTCCTGACCTTATTTTTCCTTTGTTTTACTTTGTTTAGTTGGTCAGGACGTGAGCTGGGTGGGTAGTCTATGTTTTGTGTTTCTATGTTGGGGTTAATGTGTTGCCTGATATGGTTCTCAATTAGAGGCAGGTGTTTGATGTTTCCTCTGATTGAGAACCATATTAAGGTAGGGTGTTCTCACAGTTTTTTTGTGGGTGGTTGTTTCCTGTGTCTGTGTCTGTATGCACCACACGGGACTGTTTCATGTTTTCGTTCGTTCGTTTGTTTTAGTCTGTTCCTGTTTCATGCGTTCTTCGTGTTTATGTAAGTTCTTATGTTCAGGTCAGTCTACGTCTTTTGTTATTTTTGTATCAATTCAAGTGTTCTTCGTGTTTTCGGTTTTGTTTAAATAAATCACTATGTCCTATAACAACGCTGCGCTTTGGTCCAATCCCTACTCCTCCTCTTCAGACGAAAAGGAGGAGAACGACCGTTACAGAACCACCCACCATACCCGGACCAAGCAGCGTGAGTACGAGCAGTGGCCCACTACACAGGAATCCTGGACATGGGAGGAAATACTGGAGGGAAAAGGACACTGGGCTCACATTGGGGAATATCGCCACGCTCGTGAGGAGATGGAGGCAGCGAAAGCCCAAGATCGGTGGTATGAGGAGGCAGCACGGAGGCGTGGCTGGAAGCCCGTGAAGAAACCCCAAAAAATGTCTTGGGGGGGGCTAAAGGGTAGTGTGGCGAGGGCAGGTAGGAGACCTGCGCCCACTTCCCATGCTTACCGTGGAGAGCGGGAGTACGGGCAGACACCGTGTTACGCAGTAGAGCGCACGGTGTCTCCTGTACGTGTGCATAGCCCGGTGCGGTACATACCAGCTCCTCGTATCGGCCAGGCTAGATTGAGTATTGAGCCGGATGTCATGAAGCCGGCCCAACGCATCTGGCCACCAGTGCGTCTCCTCGGGCCGGCTTACATGGCACCAGCCTTACGCATGGTGTCCCCGGTTCGCCTACATAGCCCGGTGCGGGTTATTCCACCTCCCCGCACTGGTCGGGCGACGGGGAGCATACAACCAGGTAAGGTTGAGCAGGCTCAGTGCTCAAGGGAGCCAGTACGCTTTCATGGTCCGGTATATCCGGCGCCACCTTCCCGCCCCAGTCCAGTACCACCAGTGCCTTCACCACGCACCAGGCTTCCAGTGCGTCTCCAGAGCCATGTTCCTCCTCCACGCACTAGCCCTATGGTGCGTGTCTCCAGCCCGGTACCACCAGTTCCGGCACCACGCACCAAGCCTCCTGTGCGTCTCCAGAGCCCTGTACGCACTGTTCCTTCTCCCCGCACTCGCCCTGAGGTGCGTGTCTCCAGTCCGGTACCACCAGTTCCGGCACCACGCACCAGGCCTATAGTGCGCTTTGAGAATTCAGTGTGCCCTGTTCCTGCTCCCCGCACTAGCCTGAAGGTGCATGTCCTTAGCCCGGTACCTCCAGTTCCGGCACCACGCACCAGGCATACAGTGCGCCTCAGCCGGCCAGAGCTGTCTGTCTGCCAAGCGCCGTCAGAGCTGCCCGTCTGTCCTGAGCCGTCAGAGCTGCCCGTCTGTCCCGAGCCGTCAGAGCCGCCCGTCTGTCCCGAGCCGTCAGAGCCGCCCGTCTGTCCCGAGCCGTCAGAGCCGCCCGTCTGTCCCGAGCCTTCAAAGCCGCCCGTCTGTACTGAGCCTTCAAAGCCGCCCGTCTGTACTGAGCCTGCAAAGCCGCCCGTCTATACTGAGCCTTCAGAGCCGTCCGCCAGACAGGAGCCGCTAGAGCCTTCCGCCAGACAGGAGCCGCTAGAGCCTTCCGCCAGACAGGATCAGCCAGAGCCTTCCGCCAGACAGGATCAGCCAGAGCCTTCCGCCAGACAGGATCAGCCAGAGCCTTCCGCCAGACAGGATCAGCCAGAGCCTTCCGCCAGCCATGAGCAGCCAGAGCCGCCAGCCAGCCATGAGCAGCCAGAGCCGCCAGCCAGCCATGAGCAGCCAGAGCCGTCCGGCCAGGATCCGCCAGAGCCGTCAGCCAGCCATGAGCAGCCAGAGCCGTCAGCCAGCCATGAGCAGCCAGAGCCGTCAGCCAGCCATGAGCAGCCAGAGCCGTCAGCCAGCCATGAGCAGCCAGAGCCGTCAGCCAGCCATGAGCAGCCAGAGCCGTCAGCCAGCCATGAGCAGCCAGAGCCGTCAGCCAGCCATGAGCAGCCAGAGCCGTCAGCCAGCCATGAGCAGCCAGAGCCGTCAGCCAGCCATGAGCAGCCAGAGCCGTCCAGCCAGGATCCGCCAGAGCCGTCCAGCCAGGATCCGCCAGAGCCGTCCAGCCAGGATCCGCCAGAGCCAGCCAGCCAGGATCCGCCAGAGCCAGCCAGCCAGGATCCGCCAGCCAGCCAGGATCCGTCCCTCATTCCGGAGTTGCCCCTCATTCCGGAGTTGCCCCTCATTCCGGAGTTGCCCCTCATTCCGGAGTTGCCCCTCATTCCGGAGTTGCCCCTCATTCCGGAGTTGCCCCTCATTCCGGAGTTGCCCCTCATTCCGGTGTTGCCCCTCATTTCGGTGTTGCCCCTCATTCCGGTGTTGCCCCTCATTCCGGTGCTGCCCCTTAGTCCGGTGCTGCCCCTTAATCTAGTGGTGTTAATTTGGAGGGTGGTCATTTTGAGGAGGCTACGAAAGCGGGTAGTGACTATGGTGGGGTGGGGACCACGACCAGCGCCAGAACCGCCACCGTGGACAGACGCCCACCCAGACCCTCCCCTGGACTTTATGCTCCTCAGACGAAGAGGAGGAGAACGACCGTTACACCTATGAGTGTCATCTGATGAAGATCATCAAAGGTTAGTGATTAATTCTATCTCTATTTCTGATTTTTGTGACTCCTCTCTTTGGCTGGAAAAATGGCTGTGTTTTTCTGTGAATAGGTGCTGACCTAACATAATCGTTTGTGGTGCTTTCGCCGAAAAGCCTATTTGAAATCGGACACTGTGGTGGGATTAAAAAGAAGTGTATCTTTAAAATGGTGTAAAATACTTGTGTCTGAGGAATTTAATTATGAGATTTCTGTTGTTTTGAATTTGGCGCCCTGCACTTTCACTGGCTATTGTCATATCGATCCTGTTCGATCCATTTGCGATCCATATCGATCCATTTGCGACCAAGCTTTAACTTTCTGACTGATGTCTTGAGATGTTGCTTCAATATATCCACATCATTTTCCATCCTCATGATGCCATCTATTTTGTGAGCAAAGCACCCCCACAACATGATGCTGCCACCCCCGTGCGTCACGGTTGGGATGGTGTTCTTCGGCTTGCAAGCCTCCCCCTTTTTCATCCAAACATAACGATGGTCATTATGGCCAAACAGTTCTATTTTTGGACATTTCTCCAAAAAGTACAATCTTTGTCCCCATGTGCAGTTGCAAAACGTAATCTGGCTTTTTATGGCGGTTTTGAAGCAGTGGCTTCTTCTTTGCTGAGTGGCCTTTCAGGTTATGTCGATATAGGACTCGTTTTACTGTGGATATTGATACTTTTGTGCCTGTTTCCTCCAGCATCTTCACAAGGTCCTTTGCTGTTGTTCTGTGATTGATTTGCACTTTTCGCAACAAAGAAAGTTAATCTCTAGGAGACAGAAAGCGTCTCCTTCCAGAGCGATATGACGGCTGCGTGGTCCCATGGTGTTTTTACTTGTGTACTATTGTTTGTACAGATGAACGTGGTACCATTCAGGCATTTGGAAATTGCACCTAAGGATGAACCAGACTTGTGGAGGTCTACACATTTTTTTCTGAAGTCTTGGCTGATTTCTTTTGATGTTCCCATGATTTCCAGCAAAGAGTTTGAAGGTAGGCCTTGAAATACATCCACAGGTACACCTCCAATTGACTCAAATGTTGTCAATTAGCCTATCAGAAGCTTTTAAAGCCATGACATAATTTTGGGGAATTTTCCAAGCTGTTTCAAGGCACAGTAAACTTCTGACCCACTGGAATTGTGATACAGTGAATTATAAGTTAAATAATCTGTCTGTAAACAATTGTTGGAAAAATTACTTTTGTCATGCACAAAGTAGAATTGCCAAACTATAGTTTGTTTAACAAGAAATTTGTGGATTGCTTCAAAAACGAGTTTTAAATACTCCAACCTAAGTGTATGTTTACTACCAACTTCAACTGTAAGTAATTTCAAAACATTTCACAACAAAACCTAACAATAATACCTCAACTTTTACAGATGCACAATCGAGAGCATCCTGTCGGGCTGTATCACCGCCTGGAACGGCAACTGCACCGCACTCAAACGCAAGGCTCTCCAGAGGGTAGTGAGGTCTGCACAACGCATCACCGGGGGCAAACACCTCCCCTCCATGACACCTACAGCACCCGATGTCATAAGAAGGCCAAAAAGATCATCAAGGACAACAACCACCTGAGCCACTGCCTGTTCACCCCGTTATCATCCAGAAGGCGAGGTCAGTACAGGTGCATCAAGGCTGGGACCGAGAGACTGAAAAACAGCTTCTATCTCAAGGCCAAAAAACAGCTTCTATCTCTATCTCGGACTGTTAAACAGCCATCACTAACATAGAGAGGCTGCTGCCAACATACAGACTCAAATCTCTGGCCACTTTAATAAATGGACTTAATAAAGGTATCACTAGTCACTTTAAATAATGACAATTTAATAATGTTTATATATCCTACATTACTCATCTCATATGTATAGTCTGTATTCTAAACCATCTACTGCATCTTGCCTATGCCGCACGGCCATCGCTAATCCATGTATTTATCTGTACATATTCTTATTCATCCCATTTGTGTGTATAAGGTAGTTGTTGTGAATTTGTTAGATTACTTGTTAGATATTACTGCACGGTCGGAACTAGAAGCACAAGCATTTCGCTACCCTCATTGACATCTGCGAATCATGTGTGTGTGACCAATAAAATCTGATTTGATTTTGATTTGATTAATACACACAAATCTAAGTAAAGGAATGGAATTAAGAATATATAAATATATGGATGAGCAACGTCAATATATGGACTGCCAAACGCCTGCCTGATGCCCGTCCAAATTTACCCACAATCCTCAGCGTCCGTTCCCTCTCCTTTGCTCCCAGAATGCAAAGCCTCTTAGACGCTGGGACCCCACCACAGTTTGGCTGGGACAAAAGAACTGTGTGAAATACCCGGCGGGCCTGTGCTTTATGGCTGGCAGCTTTACATATAAAACAGGCAGGCCTATCTGTCTCCTCGCAGGCTGCGGCCACAAAGTCCGAATCCCAGCTTTGAGCACTCTGAGGATCCTCACTCTGGAGTTCTGAGGAGAGACAGATTAACACCACCAAACACTGCTCCTATCCTCCTGCCTGGCTGACGGAGGGATGGGTGAGGAAGGGGGGAAAAGCTGGATGATAGTGTTACAGAGGAAAGTTTATACTCGTGAATGTCTCTGACTTACTTTCAGATGTTCTGTAGCAGAATACCTGGCCCTTGTTTGGGGAGTTGGTTTGTTGGGTGGAGTCACCATCTTGCTCTTGGCAGACTGAATGTAAACTCCAGTCCAATGTAGGAGTTTCAGCTGCTGAAGTTGACTGCTTGGCACTTCCATACAGTTGCTGTCCATGGTGCTGAATTGACCAGAGACATAGATAGTCAGGATTCAGCTAACCGTCAAGTCAGATGAGGAGAAACCTTAGATCAGTTTATTTGGTACATTTCACACACCTGGCATTTTGAAGCAATAAAATCCAGTTATATTTAAGTAAACACTGACATCTAGTGGAAGTGTCCTGCACAGACTCAAACTGATATAAAAGACAACATTTTGGAGAAAGTTCCACCCACTCCTGTTTAGCAGGAAGGAGCAAAGCTCACAACAGAACAGCGCTGTAACATGCAGCAATTAAATATTCAGTGAACTGTCTTATAGAAGGACCAAGAAACTTTGTAAACAACCAAGAATCAAAACAACAATTAAAGACTAAGGAACACCGGCATCCAAATATAGATTTAGACTTTTTAAAAGTAAACCTTCATCAAAAGACTTCCAAAGCCATAACAGAAAGATAAGCAGTGAGACATGGCCTCTAAAGCATCTCTCTCCGAGGATGATTTCTCCTGTCCTGTGTGCTGTGACATCTTCAAGGATCCTGTGGTCTTGTTGTGTAGCCACAGCTTCTCTAAAGCCTTTCTGGAGGAATACTGGAAACAGAATGAATATCCGCAATGTCCAGTCTGCAGAAAGAAATCATCAATGGAATTCCCCCCCTGTAACCTGGTTTTAAAGAACCTGTGTGAGGCCTACTTACAGGATAGAAGTCAGAGAGCTTCAGCAGTGCCTGAGGTGCTCTGCAGTCAGCACAGTGAGAAACTCAACCTCTTCTGTCTGGAGGATAAACAGCCCATCTGTTTTGTGTGTCAAACTTCAAAAAAGCATAAAAGCCACGACTGCTGCCCAATAGATGAAGCTGTACTGGTTCATAATGTAGGTGATGTATTTAACACTTCTTGATTTACAAGATGTACATATAGTCACATGTGAATGAAGATCTGTGTGCCATTCCACTCCTTTAACACACAGCACCTCTTTATAATGTTGTTTCATTCCAGGAGGAACTCAAGACTGCACTGGAGCCCTTAAAAGAGAAGTTGAAGGTCTTTAGAGAAGTTAAACTGACATGTGATCAAACAGCCAACCACATCAAGGTAAGAATACAGAGTGAAGCTGAGATACAATGAAACTGTAAATATTTACCATAACCGTGTGGAATTATAGATGATCAATTATTGATGATATCTTTGACATTCCTCTCTGCTGTGTCCAGAGTCAGGCCCAGGACATAGAGAAGCTGAATAAGACGGGGTTTGAGAAGTTTCATCAGTTTCTACATCAAGAAGAGAGAGACAGGATAGCTGCACTGAAGGAGGAAGAGGAGCAGAAGAGGTGGCTTGTTTGGTTCAGCATTGTGTGCGGGGTTAGGGTTACCCTGGGCGGGTGGAAGTATTGTCTGATCCCCAGGCCCCAGTATTGTCTGATCCCCAGGCCCCAGTATTGTCTGATCCCCAGGCCCCAGTATTGTCTGATTCCCAGCAGCAGGAGCCGAGAAATGGACTAGCACACGGAAAACCAGGTCCCCTTCATTGTACGAGCAGAACACCACCTTTCAATCATAATGATGTTTCTGTTGCAGTTTAGCCATTGTAGAGTGCTGGTCTGGCTCATTGGGGGCCTATGTGAATTGTGTGGTCAGGTCCTGGGCATAAGCAGCGGTTGTGGTGGGGGCTGTTGGTGTGAGAGAGGAGTTACAGTTAAACAGGACATCCACTGGCAGACAAAGCTCTCTGCCATGAGCTTGAAAGTAAGGGTTGAAGCCTGCACTAGAGTGCACACTTGAATTGTAGGCCAGCTCCACCTGTATATTTGTAGTGGCTGGGTGTATTGATACACCATCCAAAGTGTCATTAACTTCACCATGCTCAAAGAGATATTCAATGTCTACTTTTTTTTTTTTTTTACCCATCTACCAATATGTACACTTCTTTGCCAGGCATTGGAAAACCTCCCTGGTCTTTGTGGTTGAATCTGTGTTTGAAATTCACTGCTCGACTGAGTGACCTTACAGATAATTGTATGTGTGGGGTACAAAAGTACAAAAATACTTTTTTAAAGACTGTTATTGCACACAGAGTGAGTCAATATAACTGTTCATGTGGCTTGTTCAGCAAACGTTAACTCCTGAAACTTTTTAGGCTTGCCATAACAAAAGGGTTGAAAACTTGTTGACTCAAGAAAAAAAAAAATTAAACATTTTGAAAAACATAATTTCACTTTGACATTATGGAGTATTTTGTGTACAACAGTGACTATTTTTTCCAATTTAATCCATTTTAAATTCAGGGTGTAACACAACAAAATGTGGAAAAAGTCAAGGCAATACTTTCAGAAGGCACTTTATACTGTACACACAGACAATTCCGGGCTCTTGTTTTAGGAGTTGGTTTGTTGGGGTGGAGTCACCATCTTGCTCTTTACAGACTGAATGTAAAAACTAGTCACACCTACTCATTCCAGGGTTTATTTATTTATATTTGTTCTACATTGTAGAATAATAGTGAAGACATCAAAACTATGAAATAACACATATGGAATCATGAAGTAAACAAAAAGTGTTAAACAAATCAACACGTTGGCTCAAACGCAATAAGAAGGAAAGAAATTCCGCATATTAACTTTTAACAAGGAACACCAGTTAATTGAAATGTATAAAAGGTGACTACCTCATGAAGCTGGTTGAGAGAATGCCAAGAGTGGGAAAAGCTACTTTGGGTAGGGTAGCTACTTTGAAGAATATAAAATATCAAATATATTTCCATATGTGTTATTTCATAGTTTTGATGTCTTCACTATTATTCTACAATGTAGTAAATAGTAAAAATACTAGAATTAGTATTTGTGTCCAAACTTTTTACTGGTACTGTAGAATTTTCAGCTGCTGAAGTTGACTGGTTTACAATTCTGTACAGTTGATATTATTGCACTATTGGAGCTAGGAACACAAGAATTTCGCTACACCTGCAATAAAATCTGCTAAATATGTGTATGTCAATAATAAGATGTTTTTGTTGTTGCTGTCCATGGTGCTGAATTGACCAGAGCCATAAATTGGCAGATATCAGCTTACTGTCCTCTGTCAACTCCAGTTCAGTTTCATAAACCCTAGCATTTAGACACATTTAAGGTTGACTTTGGGCACGACAAATGGTCCAACTCTGCCTTTTTCTCAATTTTCGAACAGAAATGGGGTGTTGCTTTGGTGGTTCATTGATGTATCGTTCTGGTCATGTGCACCGTGACTGATGCAGCTAGTTCGTTAGCTAAGCTAGTCACAATAGCTAGTCGGTAACTCCTCCAGTCTGTGTTGACGTCAATTTAAAGGATTTGTTTTTGGACGAAAGCTGTAGAGATCGGTAAGAAATGGCACTTCAGTAGTCAAATATCTTATTCATCAATTTCTCGTAGTTTTTAAGCGTTAAATTACCTGGTATGATGGTACATTGATCAGTTACACAGTTTAAAATCCAGTTATATTTAACTAAACACTGACATCTAGTGGAGTGTCCTGGAAATTAGCAGAGAGCTCCACCCCACTCCAAGGGCTGTATTAATTCAGCCGATTTAGTTGCAAAATGTATCTTAAATGGAAACAAACGAACCAGGGAGGGACTTACCTGCATTGGTCCAAAAGAAACTAGCATTTTAGTTGCAGTTATTTGGACTAATGATTGCACCCCTGTTTAGCAGGAAGGAGCAACACTCACAACAGACCAGCGCTGTAACATTCAGATAGTCAGCTAAAGCTGTGGTTATAAAATAGTTTGACAACCCTGTTCGTAAGCTTTTATATGATATCAATCTCATCTGTTTATCTTTTCAAGTGATGAAGACATGGATCTCTCATGGAAAGGTTGCGAATCTAAAATGGATCAACTTTGAGCATCTTTATCTCATGAATATTTTGGCATTTAAATACAAAAAGTCAAAAGGAGTGCTGTGAAAAAGTGATTGAATTCAAATGGATTTATTCTACGTACACTCTTATAAAAAAGGGTTCCAAAAGGGTTCTTCGGCTGCTCCCGTAGGAGCACCCTTTTTGGTACCAGGTAGAACCCATTTAGGTTCCATATAGAACCCTCTGTGGAAATAGTTCAACATGGAACCCAAAAAGGTTCTACCTGGACCCAAAACGGTTATACTTGGAATGAGAAATGGTTCTTCACAGGGTTCTCCTATGGGGAAAGCCAAACCTTTAAGGTTATAGATAGCACCTTTTTTTCCCAAGAGTGTATAGTCACATGTGAATAAAGATCTGAGTGCCAATCCACTCCTTTTACACACAGCATCTCTTCATATGTTGTTTCATTCCAGGAAGAACTCAAGACTTCACTGAAGCCCTTACAGGAGAAGGAGGAGCAGAAGAGTCAGATGATAAAGTAGAAGATTGAGCTGATGAGCAGAGAGATATCAACACTTTCAGACACAATCAGAACCATAGAGGAAGAGCTGGGAGCTGAGGACATCTCATTCCTGCAGGTAAGGACTAATCGACCTCTGATAAATCAACTGCCCTATTAGTTATGAAATAAATATTGTAGTAATCAATTGATATGTTTTAGATTGATTTGCTATGATCAATACATCTTTAAATGTGTTATTTTGTTTCCCTACAGAACTACAAGGATACAGTGAAAAGGTAAGGGGACTTTATTATGTCTCTCTCTTCTCTGTGGTTCTGTATCAAACCCCACAGCAACACTGACTCCTGAATGTTCTGCCAGAGCCCAGTGTACACTGCCAGATCCAGAGAGGGTTTCAGGAGCGCTGATAGACATGGTAAATCACCTGGGCAACCTGCAGTTCAGAGTCTGGAAGAAGATGCAGGGAATAGTTCAGTACAGTAAGTATTTAAGGGGTATAAGAAGGTATTATATACTGTAGGCCATGACATCACTATGACTCTCCAATACAGAAAAAGAGACTGTGAATGATTTTTAAAGTGGCACTCCAGTCTCCTTTTTTATTTTTTACTTATTTAACTAGGCAAGTCAGTTAAGAACAAATTCTTATTTACAATGACGGCCTACCGGGGAATATTGTCCGCTCGGGATTCAATCCAGCAACCTTTTGGTTACTGGCCCTACGCTCTAACCACATATCTATCTGCCGTACTTCTCACCTCATGTATCACCTGATTCACTGAACAAAGGCTCATCTCAAAAGATGGTTCAGGAATCCTCATAACATGGTACAAGTGTTGGGGGGGCTTTCCTATTTCGTCCTCTATTGTCCCTCAAGCGAGGGGGAGGACGATGACATCACAGTGCACCCACCAGACCAACTCATTGAATGGTCAACTCCTTGAAGTTTGCAGTTGTGTCTAAAAAACAGTATTTATTCCCCTTTAAGTCTGGGAACATTACTGTATTTATACATGAGATATTTCTTTTTAACAGGACAAGTACAAGACTAGCTGGAGTGTGTCTTTAAAATAAATAACATCCATTTTCTTTACAACATCAAGTCCTTTTCAGTGTAAATATTCAAAAGCAGATGGTTCATTTACACATGTGAAATTGTGAGGATTTCACAATAAGTAATGTGCACACATATAACACAAAACAGACAACACATAGCATTATATATTATATACAGTAATGTATTCCCCCTTCATATGAATTAATTTAGTGTGTTTCTGTTCTCTGTTCAGTTCCAGTGACTCTGGACCCCAACACTGCCCACCCACATCTCATCCTGTCTAATGATCTGACCAGTGTGAGATACAGTGATGAGGAACAGCAGCTTCCTGACAACCCAGAGAGGTTTGATAGCCATAGAATGGTCCTGGGCTATGAAGGTTTTAACTCAGGAACACACAGCTGGGACATTGATGTTAGGAAGAATAAAGGCTGGGACCTGAGAGTGACCACAGAGTCTGTCCAGAGGAAGGAACACAGTGGTTATTGGGATGGATCCTGGGGTGTGTTGTTTGATGGTGGTGATTATAAAACACATGATCCAAAGCAGCCATTCACTCCCCTCACAGTGAGACAGAATCCCCAGAGGATCAGAGTGCAGCTAGACTGGGAAGGAGGAAAGCTGTCATTCTCTGACCCTGTCAATAACACACATCTACACACACACTTTCACTGAGAGAGTCTTTCCATTCATCAGCAATCTGTCCTCTCCACCCTCTGAGGGTGTGACCAGGTAAGGTGACTTCATTAAAGAGAAGGTTGCACGATATATTTCCACAAATCTAACAACGTACATGAATGATATTCCATATACAGTGGCAAGAAGAAATATGTTGAAGTTGTTGAATGAATATGTTGAAGATGTTGAATGAATATGTTGAATGAATATGTTGAAGTTGTTGAATGAATATGTTGAAGTTGTTGAATGAATATGTTGAAGTTGTTGAATGAATATGTTGAAGTTGTTGAATGAATATGTTGAAGTTATTGAATGAATATGTTGAAGTTGTTGAAGTTATTGAATGAATATGTTGAAGATGTTGAATGAATATGTTGAATGAAGATGTTGAAGAATGCCAAGAGTGTGCAAAGCTGTCATCAAGGCAAAGGGTGGCTACTTTGAAGAATCTCACATCTAAAATACATTTAGATTTGTTTCACACTTTTTCGGTGTTATTTCATGGTTTTGATGTCGTCACTATTATTCTACATTGTAGAAAATAGTAAAAATAAAGAAAAACCCTTGAATGAGTAGGTGTGTTGAAACTTTTGACTGGTACTGTACATACTGTAGGTCAAGTAGTGTTAAATACATCTTCTACCTTATGATCCAGTACAGTTTCATCTATTGGGCAGCAGTCATGGCTTTTATGCTTTTTTGAAGTTTGACACACAAAACAGATGGGCTGTTTATCCTCCAGACAGAAGAGGTTGAGTTTCTCACTGTGCTGACTGCAGAGCACCTCAGACCCTGCTGAAGCTCTCTGGCTTCTATCCTGTAAGTAGGCCTCACACAGGTTCTTTAAAACCAGGTTACAGGGGGGGAATTCCAGTGATGATTTTTTTCTGCAGACTGGAGATTGTCGAGATGTCTTCTGTTTCCAGTATTCCTCCAGACAGGCTTTACAGAAGCTGTGGCTACACACAACAGGACCACAGGATCCTTGAAGATGTAATAACATACAGGACAGGAGAAATCATCCTCTGGGAGAGGTTTAGAGGCCATTTTGTCAACACCTCCGTCTCTCTGCTATAATATCTTCTGGACTGAAGCCTCTCAGCAGTGAAGACTGTAGAACTTGGTAATTCCTATTTTTTTTATTTTCTTTTGTTCAGCGATTCTTGTTTTGATCCTTGATTATTTCCAAATGTTATAAGTCCTTCGATAAGACAAACATATCCTTGAGGTTGAATGTTACAGCACTGTTTTGTTGTAGACGACCCCAGCATATCATTCACACACTTTTACTGAGAGAGTCTTTCCATTCATCGGGAATTATTGTCTCCACCCTCTGAGGGTGTTACCAAGTAAGGTGTACAGTATGACGGTGCCACGTTGAATGTCACTGAGCTCTTCAGTAAGGCCATTCTACTGCCAATGTTTGTCTATGGAGATTGCATTGCTGTGTGCTCAATTTTATACACCTGACAGCAACTGCTGTGGCTGAAATAATCTAATCCGCTAATTTGAAGGCGTGTCTACATACTTTTGTATATACAGTGTCTTCGGGAAGTATTCAGACCCCTTGACTTTTTCCACATTTTGTTGTGTGGAATTTTGTTGTTTGTTCTAAAATAGATTAAAATATTATTTTTTTTCCTCTCAACAAGCTACACACAACACCCCATAATGACTAAGCAATGACTCAGACCCTTTACTCAGTACTTTGTTGAAGCACCTTTGGAAGTGATTACAGCCTCGAGTCTTCTTGGATATGACGCTACAAGTTTAGCACACCTGTATTTGGGGAGTTTCTCGCATTCTTCTCTGCAGATCTTCTAAATCTGTCAGATTGGATGGGGAGCATTGCTGGACAGCAATTTTCAGGACTCCAGAGATGTTCCATAGTGTTCAAGTCTGCTCTGGCTGGGCCATCTTTGCCTCGATCCTGACTAGTCTCCCAGTCCCTGAAAAACACCCCCACAACATGATGCTGCCACCACGCTTCACTGTGGGGATGGTTCCAGGTTTCCTCCAGATGTGACACTTGGCTTTCAGGCTAAAGAGTTCAATCTTGGTTTCATCAGACCAGAGAATCTTCTTTCAAGGCCTGAGAGTCTTTAGGTGCCTTTTGGCAAACTCCAAGCGGGATGTCATGTGCCTTTTACTGAAGAGTGGCTTCGGTCTGGACGAAGAATCAAATCAAAATCAAATCAAGTTTATTTTATATAGCCCTTCGTACATCAGCTAATATCTCGAAGTGCTGTACAGAAACCCAGCCTAAAACCCCAAACAGCAAGCAATGCAGGTGTAGAAGCACAGCGGCTAAGAAAAACTCCCTAGAAAGGCCAAAACCTAGGAAGAAACCTAGAGAGGAACCAGGCTATGAGGGGTGGCCAGTCCTCTTCTGGCTGTGCCGGGTGGAGATTATAACAGAACTATGCCAAGATGTTCAAAATGTTCATAAGTGACAAGCATGGTCAAATAATAATCAGGAGTAAATGTCAGTTGGCTTTTCATAGCCGATCATTAAGAGTATCTCTACCGCTCCTGCGGTCTCTAGAGAGTTGAAAACAGCAGGTCTGGGACAGGTAGCACGTCCGGTGGACAGGTCAGGGTTCCATAGCCGCAGGCAGAACAGTTGAAACTGGAACAGCAGCCAGGCCAGGTGGACTGGGGACAGCAAGGAGTCATCATGCCCGGTAGTCCTGACGCATGGTCCTAGGGCTCAGGTCCTCCGAGAGAGAGAAAGAAAGAGAGAAGGAGAGAATTAGAGAGCATACTTAAATTCACACAGGATACCGGATAAGATAGGAGAAGTACTCCAGATATAACCAACTGACCCTAGCCCCCCGACACATAAACTACTGCAGCATAAATACTGGAGGCTGAGACAGGAGGGGTCAGGAGACACTGTGGCCCCATCCGATGATACCCCCGGACAGGGCCAAACAGGAAGGATATAACCCCACCCACTTTGCCAAAGCACAGCCCCCACACCACTAGAGGGATATCTTCAACCACCAACTTACCATCCTGAGACAAGGCCGAGTATAGCCCACAAAGATCTCCACCACAGCACAAACCAAGGGGGGGGCGCCAACCCAGACAGGAAGATCACGTCAGTAACTCAACCCACTCAAGTGACGCACCCCTCCTAGGTACGGCATGAAAGAGCACCAGTAAGCCAGTGACTCAGCCCCTGTAATAGGGTTAGAGGCAGAGAATCCCAGTGGAGAGAGGGGAACCGGCCAGGCAGAGACAGCAAGGGCGGTTCGTTGCTCCAGAGCCTTTCTGTTCACCTTCACACTCCTGGGCCAGACTACACTCAATCATATGACCTACTGAAGAGAAGTCTTCAGTGTAGGGAAGCTAGCACTGGAGTAATATGATCAAATTTCTTGGTTCTAGTCAGGATTCTAGCAGCCGTATTTAGCACTAACTGAAGTTTATTTAGTGCTTTATCCGGGTAGCCGGAAAGTAGAGCATTGCAGTAGTCTAATCTAGAAGTAACAAAAGCATGGATAAATTTTTCTGCATCATTTTTGGACAGAATTTCTGATTTTTGTCGTGGCAGAATCAGATTTAGCTAAGTAACATAGATAAGATGTTATTTTCATCATATGCTTGTGAGATACTTTTCATTAGAATCTTCTTAGCTAGGGATTGGTAACTTGGGGCCAGAGAGGGGAGAGGTCAGGCTTGTCTTCATATGTCAATGTATCTGTTAAACCATGTGGTGCAAAGTAGAATATCAGAAGGGGGGGGGAGGACAGAGTGGAACGTTGGTTTCTTATGGGAACGTTGTTTGTAACTATTCATAAACCATGGGATGGAGTTATTAATTGGGGAACCAGTTAGTTCTCATATAATGTCTGTACGCCAGTCACTCCCTACTTTTCTCATAGGGGGAAGGAGTTTGGCCGTGTTTGGAACCATTGTATGTCCCCTCTGAGGTTGCCCTTATCTTGACCTAGTATTTGACCTAAGGGGCTCACTGTCTGATTTTGAGTTTGTCCAGGTTTGGGAGTATCTAGAAATGACAATTGATATATGCCATTGGATGAGGTAAAGTTTTGGTAGACAGTGAAGTATCAAGCATGAGATTTAAACCTGGTCTTGGGAGATCAAACTGAACAATGATTTATAGCTGATGCTGTCTAGCGATAGGATACTCTTCTTTCGGGTAAAGGATTCTTTGTAAGTTGAGAGGGGTGTATCTTGGCTATAAATGAACTAAATAAACTAAGAATTGTTTTTTAAGGACTCAGAGAATTCATTTATAGACACTGAATTGATCTGAGAGTCATAAAGTGCTTTGGTGAAGCTTGTATATATATTAAAGAGGGAATATATAATTTAACTCTGACTTGTGTGTGGTTGGCTCTCTCTCTCTTTGAGTAATACAGGAAATTTCCACTACATTTTTGCAATGTTACGTAGATAGAAAAAAGCTGTCCTTGAAACAGTCTTGATATGTTCGTCAAAAGAGAGATCAGGGTCCAGAGTAACGCCGAGGTCCTTCACAGAATTTATTTGAGACGATTTTAGAACCATCAAGTTCTCATTTACAATTGCGACCTGGCCAAGATAAAGCAAAGCAGTTCGACACATACAACAGAGTTACACATACAGTCAATAATACAGTAGAAAAATAAGTCTATATACAATGTGAGCAAATCTGGTGAGATAAGGGAGGCAAAGGCAAAAAAAGGCCATGGTGGTGAAGTAAATATAATATAGCAAGTAAAACACTGGAATGGTAGATTTGCAGTGGATGAATGTGCAAAGTAGAAATAGAAATAATGGGGTGCAAAGGAGCAAAATAAATAAATACAGTAGGGGGAGAGGTAGTTTGGGCTAAATTATAGATGGGCTATGTACAGGTGCAGTAATCTGTGAGCTGCACTGACAGCTGGTGCTTAAAGCTAGTGAGGGAGATAAGTGTTTCCAGTTTCAGAGACTTTGTAGTTCGTTCCAGTCATTGGCAGCAGAGAACTGGAAGGAGGAAGGAGGAAGGAGCAAATCTTCCAAAGGAAGATTTGGTTTTGGGGGTGACCAGAGAGATATACCTGCTGGAGCGTGTGCTACAGGTGGGTGCTGCTATGGTGACCAGCGAGCTGTGATAAGGGGGGACTTTACCTAGCAGGGTCTTGTAGATGACCTGGAGCCAGTGGGTTTGGCGACGAGTATGAAGCGAGGGCCAGCCAACGAGAGCGTACAGGTTGCAGTGGTGGGTAGTATTTGGGGCTTTGGTGACAAAATGGATGGCACTGTGATAGACTCCATCCAATTTATTGAGTAGGGTATTGGAGGCTATTTTGTAAATGACATCGCCGAAGTCGAGGATCGGTAGGATGGTCAGTTTTACAAGGGTATGTTTGGCAGCATGAGTGAAGGATGCTTTGTTGCGAAATAGGTAGCCAATTCTAGATTTAACTTTTGGAGATGGAGATGTTTGATGCGAGTCTGGAAGGAGAATTTAGTCTAACCAGACACCTAGGTATTTGTAGTTGTCCACATATTCTAAGTCAGAACAGTCCAGAGTAGTGATGTTGGACGGGCGTGCAGGTGCAGGCAGCGATCGGTTGAATAGCATGCATTTAGTTTTACTTGCATTTAAGAGCAGTTGGAGGCCACGGAAGGAGAGTTGTATGGCATTGAAGCTCGTCTGGAGGGTTATTAACACAGTGTCCAAAGAAGGGCCAGAAGTATACAGAATGGTGTTGTCTGCGTAGAGGTGGATCAGAGACTCACCAGCAGCAAGAGCGACATCATTGATGTATACAGAGAAGAGAGTCGGCCCAAGAATTGAACCCTGTGGCACCCCCATAGAGACTGCCAGAGGCCCGGACAACAGGCCCTCCGATTTGACACACTGAACTCTATTAGAGAAGATGTTGGTGAACCAGGCGAGGCAATCATTTGAGAAACAAAGGCTATTGAGTCTGCCGATGAGGATGTGGTGATTGACAGAGTCGAGAGCCTTGGCCAGGTCGATGAATACGGCTGCACAGTATTGTCTCTTATTGATGTAGGTTATGATATCGTTTAGGACGTTGAGCGTGGCTGAGGTGCACCCATGACCAGCTCTGAAACCAGATTGCACAGCTGAGAAGGTGCGGTGGGATTCGAAATGGTCGGTAATCTGTTTGTTGACTTGGCTTTCGAAGACCTTAGAAAGGCAGGGTAGGATAGATATAGGTCTGTAGCAGTTTGGGTCAAGAGTGTCCACCCCTTTGAAGAGGGGGATGACCGCAGCTGCTTATGAAACTTTGGGAATCTCAGACGAAACGAAAGAGGTTTAACAGGCTAGTAATAGGGGTTGCAACAATTTTGGCAGATCATTTTAGAAAGGGTCCAGATTGTCTAGCCCAGCTGATTTGTAGGGGTCCAGATTTTGCAGCTCTTTCAGAACATCAGCTGACTGGATATGGGAGAAGGAGAAATGCGGAAGGCTTTGGTGAGTTGCTGTGGGGGGGTGCAGTGCTGTTGACCGGGGTAGGGGTAGCCAAGTGGAAAGCATGTCCAGCCGTAAAAAAATGCTTCCCCCAGAAAACAACTACCATGAGACACCCACTTTCTCATCAGGAGATCCTCTTGGAGAAAATAGCCATGGGCGACATCTCCCAACTGTTCCACAGGCACAATTTGGTCACGCAACTCTTCTAATGTGGGGTCAGCCCATTGCGCCTTGATTAGATCGGAGCGGGGTACAGATAACGGGATTACAGGGAAAGTAGTGACAGAATTCTTTGCGGCATTCTTGTTAGCTGGCGCAGTGACCAGGTCACCACAGCTAATAGAACGCATGACTGCACACACAGGGAACACCTCTGGGAAACTCTGCGCACTCTCATCAGGAATCCCTACAAATGACAGCTTAGCGGAAACCACTAGAGATGAAAACACGATAGGCCACACACGCTCACCAGCCAAGTTATTCCCAAGGATAACGGCGATACCCTCAATAGGCAAAGAAGGACGCACCCCGACAACAACCTCAACTTTCACCAGTCCACAATCCAACATCAGTTTATGCAATGGAACTGACAGTGTTCAAACCTATTCCCCGAATCAGTCTCAGCAGAGAAGGGTAACAGACTCCAACACAAACTATTCATAGGCACCTGTGTCTCTCAGGATCGTCACTGGCACAAGATCCTTACTCCCTAATATAGACACAAACTCTCCGTAATGAAAGGTAAATAGTCTGGGTCAATATGGACTTTCACATGCCCCTGGTATTGAGACAATGTGTCAGGAATGAACTGATGTGGAACAGGCGCAGCTAACGTCGTAGGCTTAGATTTAACGTAAGCACACGTACTGAATTTACCCTTAGCCCTGAGAACCAGACATTTGTTTTTCCAATGACCCAAACCTTGACAGTAGTGACACTCTTGACCAAAGTCAGCTTTACCACAGGAGTCAGGCTGAACGCTAGTTGAATGAAACTCTGCCCGTCAACCAAAGTATCTCGGTGAGCAAGGCCCAAAACTCTCCGAACGCCCCCACTCACTCCGAATACGAGGTTCTGGAAAGACACTTGAGTCAAAACATACTTGTCCGCCAAAGCCGCAGCAATAGTCTTTACTTTTTGTTCGTTAATGTACTTGGCTATATGATCAGGGATTGTGTACTTAAATTGCTCTAGCATAATCAGATCACACAGCCCTTGGAAAGTCATAACTGCAGAGGCGGAAACACCAGTGATTAAACTGAAGATAACTTACTCATAATAAACATTGATAAAAGATACAAGTATTAAACATGGAACTTTAGATAAACCTCTCCTTATTGCAACCGCTGTGTCAGATTTCAAAAAACCTTTACGGAAAAAGCACACCATGCTATAATCTGAGTACAGCGCTCAGAGTCCAAACAAGCCATGAAGATATCCGCCATGTTGGAGTCAACAGATGTCAGAATAGCATTATAAATATTCATTTACCTTTGATGATCTTCATCAGAATGCACTCCCAGGAATCCCAGTTCCACAATAAATGTTTGATTTGTTCCATAAAGTCCATCACTTATGTCCAAATACCTCCTTTTCGTTTGCGCGTTCAGTACACAATCCAAACTCACGACACTTGGGCAAGTCCATGCGAAAGTTCAGACAGTCATATTACAGTTCGTAGAAACATTTCAAACGAAGTATAGAATCAATCTTTAGGATGTTTTTAACATAAATCTTCAATAATGTTCCAACCGGAGAATTCCTTTGTCTTCAGAAATGCAATGGAACACAAGCTAACTCTCTCACGTGAACGCACCTGGTCAGCTAATGGCACTCTGCCAGAGCCCTGACTCAAAGAGCTCTCATTCCCCCCTCCTTCACAGTAGAAGCATCAAACAAGGTTCTAAAGACTGTTGGCATCTAGTGGAAGCCTTGGGAAGTGCAAAATGACCAATATCCCACTGTATCTTTGATAGGCAAAGAGGTGAAAACCTACAAACCTCAGATTTCCCACTTCCTGGTTGGATTTTTTCTCAGGTTTTTGCCTGCCATACGAGTTCTGTTATACTCAGACTTCATTCAAACAGTTTTATAAACTTCTGAGTGTTTTCTATCCAAATCTACTAATAATATGCATATATTAGCAACTGGGCATGAGTAGCAGGCAGTTTACTCTGGGCACCTTATTCATCCAAGCTACTCAATACTGCCCCCAGCCATAAGAATTTAACATAACTGACACTGTCGGCTACACTAAGAGCTGAATAAGCTTCCTGCGCTTTACCAGTCAACACACACTGCAACATTAAAGTGCATTCAGAATCAGGCCATCTCCTAGCATCAGCAACACGCTTAAACGTCTCAGGGTCCTTCTCATTAAATTCAGGCAACAACCATAAGTTTCCCAACATCAAATGTGTCCGGGGCACGACCAAAAGAGGAACGACCTCTAGATAAATCTGGGTCACCTTCCCAGAGCAAACTCTCCCCTGAGAGCTTTCCTTCCCGAACCAGCTCTAGCCGCTCTTGTTGCAGCTTGATCTTAGCACGCTCCAAATCCTGTTTAAATTCCAATTCCTTTTCATATTTTACACGATCATGCTCTAGCTGTAACAGAAGCAGTTCTTTCTGCTGTTCAAAAAGAAGTTTACTAGGACTAACAGATGGAGCGGCCATTGTAGCGTTACGGGAGACGACGAGTCCTCAGCAGAGGCTTCCACAGTGGTAACTTCAAGAATACCACTCATCAGATTGGCCTTCAATTTTAACCTAATAGAATTTGACGTTTATCATAAATGTCAACCTTGTAGTGTTCAGCAATCTTCAGCTGTTCTTTAGTACATATTTCTAACAGTTCCTCTGATGGAAAGCAAATGAACTCGTCTACATTAGATGACATAGAAGTAAATACAAAAAAATAAATCTTGCTCTTCCCCTCTGCTGAACACACCAGACCGGACCACAAGAGAAGTAACAATCACACTGGGCACCACAGAAGAGAGATGAGATATATATGGAGCTGCCTCAAAACCTACAGTAACTCAACCCTAGTCTTCGTGCAGATTTGCTGTGGGTAATTACGCACTGTAGCCTGCTGGCAAGGAAATAAACCACCAGGCACGCTGGCAGATTCCCCAGAGACAACTGCTCAGTCCACAGACACCACACAAAAATAACAAAATAATCATGCCCAACATATTCCAAAATGAAACACTTCGCTAAGCCTAACATGGGAACAGGCTATAACTCCGGGTAGTAAGTGTCACTAGCCTACCCAAATCTCCCACTGAGGTACACAGCTGACTGTACTCACCTCCTCTGACCGATGTCCCAACAGCAAGTAGATCAAGAGTATCCTGCCTGGGAAAGGGCTAGGAAACAAACCAATGTACTCTCTCCAATGAAGCACACAACCAACTATCCACCGCAGTGGCAAGTTTACCAAACAAACAAAACCAATACTGGGCACCAAACATTACAACTCAAACAAGCTGTAACAAAAAATGTGCACAAATCACCTAGAGTTTAACATTAACTCCACGTTTTCTCCCAAACACAATACCTTCAAGATCCCATTTATCCTGGGACACACCCGAGCCCAAGTGTGTCCCATTTCACTGACGACCCTCCCAACTCCACCCACCGACATCCTATTAAGGAAAACAATAGCAAATTTGGCAGACAGAGTGAGGGTCATCACATAATCCTAGTAAAAATTCCCTGTTTTAGGTCAGTTAGGATCACCACTTTATTTTAAGAATGTGAAATGTCAGAATAATAGTAGAGAGTGATTTATTTCAGCTTTGATTTCTGTTATCACATTCCTAGTGGGTCAGAATTTTACTTACACTCAATTAGTATTTGGTAGCATTGCCTTTAAGTTGTTTAACTTGGGTCAAACGTTTCAGGTAGCCTTCCACAAGCTTCCCACAATAAGTTGGGTGAATTTTGGCCCATTCCTCCTGACAGAGCTGGTGTAACTGAGTCAGGTTTGTAGGTCTTCTTGCTCGCACATTCTTTTTCAGTTCTGCCCACAATTTTTCTATGGGATTGACGTCAGGGCTTTGTGATGGCCACTCCAATACCTTGACTTTGTTGTCCTTAAGCCATTTTGCCACAACTTTGGAAGTATGCTTGGGGTCATTGTCCATTTGGAAGACCCATTTGCAACCAAGCTTTAACTTCCTGACTGATGTTGCGTCAATATGTCAATTAGCCTATCAGAAGCTTCAAAAGCCATGACATAATTTTCTGGAATTTTCCAAGCTGTTTAAAGGCACAGTCAACTTAGTGTATGTAAACTTCTGACCGACTGGAATTGTAAGTCAAATAATCTGTCTGTAAAGAATTGTTGTTAAAATGACTTGTGTTATGCACAAAGTAGATGTCCTAAACGACTTGCCAAAACTATAGTTTACCAAGACATTTGTGGAGTGGTTGAAAAACGAGTTTTAATGACTACAACTTAAGTGTATGTAAACTTCTGACTTCAAATGTATGTATGTCTGTATGGTCAAAAGACTATACCGCTCCCGTGTCTAGCTAGGATTCTAGGTACCCTTCCCCAGATCTGTGCCTCGACACAATTCCTTCGACCTGATGGCTTGGTTTTTGCTCTGACATAAACTGTCAATTGTGGGACCATATATAGACAGCAGTGTGCCTTTCCAAACCATGTCCAATCAATTGAATTTACCACAGGTGTACTCCAATCAAGTTGTAGAAACATCTCAAGGATGATCAATGGAAACAAGATGCACCTGAGCTCAATTCTGAGCTCTTGTGCGTAAAACAACTCAGGCTGGGGAGACCATTTGAGAGATTTGGAAATCACATGTAAAAAGTGTTAAAACCAACAAACTGCCAAGCAATTCACGTTCATTTGCTTTTTACAGACCATGCTACAGTAAGATGAGCTAGCCAGACTTCAGAAAGGACAAACACTGCAGTTAGCTATGCTGCATTTCCTCAAAAAACAACCAAGCCCACACAAACCACAGCCGACAAAAACAAATTGTTTTGTTAAAAAACAGTAAGCTAGTTATGAACCACATATAGTAAATGGTTGAACCCCAAATCACATGTGAACAGAACCTCAGTTGTGCATGCTAGCATCAATTTACCAGATTTGACTGACAGTATCGCTGTTTCAAACATGGCTAGAATAAATACCAGCTCTGGCAAAAGCTCTTTCTCCTTCTGTCTTGTCATTCTTATAATCCAAATTTGTGCTGACTGATCAACAGTTTGAAGTTACTTTTCATTGTGTTAACAGAAAATCTGAAGTCGCCATGCAAAAGTAAATAGTAGTGAGGCAGGGGCTGCACCAGAATAAAACAACATCAAAATCACTGCATGCTTGATGTGCTGTGTTGCAGCCTGGTCTCATAGAGTAGACGGAGCATAGTAAATGTAAATTCGGGACGTTGAAATTGTTATATTTTATTTTTGGTATGGTTACATAAGACAGAAGGTTACTTAAGCAAAAATGAGGGTTATTGGTCATGAAGAAAGGGTGGGAGTATTACACAAATGTTTAGCAACCCAAAGGTTGAGTGTTATAATCTCATGACTAACTTTAGCATTTCAGTTGATTTACAACTTTGCAACTTCTTACTATTTCTTAGCTACTTTGAAACTTCTAAGCATGTTACCCTTCCTTTAACCCTTTAACATAACTCCTAACATTAACCCCTAGCCTCGCTAGCGTTAGCCACCTAGCTAACGTTAACGTTTGCCACCTAGCTAAGGTGATCAACAACAAATTGGAATTTGCAACATATCATACTCGTTGGAAATCTGTTACATATTTTACCAATTGAAATTCATAACATACCATATGAAACCTACCATATCCTACTAAATGGCGTGTACAGAATAATACAGCATGCTATGAGATCGGGTTGATACCAGCTCAGCCAGCCAGCAGGGTGCAGTCAAAAGAAAAGGAAATGCTTGCAAACTTGGTTAACTACTTGATTAAATTAGTCTGTTCTCAACAAATCAACTATTTTAAACTGTTATATTTGCACCAAGCAAGAGAAATAAACATGCAATCACTCTTGAGTGAATGAACAAAATCATTTTGGAACCAACACTTCCAGACACTTAAATGGTCTGTCGAAGTCAAGATTTTCAACAAGATTCATAGTGTAATGGTTAGAGTTCCTGCCTGTGGTTTAGAACATTGTGGGTTTGCTTCCTGGAGGAGATGTTTTGACCATTCTTTCGTTAAACCTCTTAGATGTAAAGTCCCCTATTTAGAGCCACGCTCAAGGTCCTAAACGATATCATAAACGCCATCGATAAGAGACAATACTGTGCAGCTGTATTCATCGACCTGACCAAGGCTTTCGACTGTCAATCACCACATTCTTATCGGCAGACTCAACAGCCTTGGTTTCTCAAATGACTGCCTCGCCTGGTTCACCAACTACTTCTCAGACAGAGTTCAGTTTGTCAAATCTGAGGGCCTGTTGTCTGGTCCTCTGGCAGTCTCTATGGGGGTGCCACAGGGTTCAATCCTCGGGCCGACTCTTTTCTCTGTATACATCAATGTTGTCGCTCTTGCTGCTGGTGATTCGCTGACACAATTCTGTATACTTCTGGCCATTCTTTGGACACTGTGTTAACAAACCTCCAGACGAGCTTCAATGCCATACAACTCTCCTTCCGTGGCCTCCAACTGCTCTTAAATGCAAGCAAAACTAAATGCATACTCTTCAACCGATCGCTGCCCACACCTACCCACCCATCCGGCATCACTACTCTGGACGGTTCTGACTTAGAATATTAATATATCCCAAATTAAATCTAGAATCGGCTTCCTATTTCACAACAAAGCATCCTTCACTCATGCTGCCAAACATACCCTAGTAAAACGGACTATTCTACCGATCCTTGACTTCGGTGATGTCAGTTACAAAATAGCCTCCATCACTCTACTCAGCAAATTGGATGCAGTCTACCCTATCTATATGGGGCTTTGTCACCAAAGCCCCATATACTACCCACCACTGTGACCTGTATGCTCTCGTTGCCTGGCCCTCGCTTCATATCCTTTGCCAAATCCACTGGCTCCAGGTCATCTATAAGTTGTTGCTAGGTAAAGCCCTGTCTTATCTCAGCTCACTGGTCACCATAGCAGCACCCACCCGCAGCACGCACTCCAGCAGGTATATTTCACTGGTCACCCCCAAATTCAATTCCTCCTTCTGCCTTTCCTTCCAGTTCTCTGCTGCCAATGACTGGAACGAACTGCAAAAAACACTGAAGCTTGAGACTCATATCTCCCTCACTAGCTTTAAGCACCAGCTGTCAGAGCAGCTCACAGATCACTGCACCTGTACATAGCCAATCTGTAAATAACCCATCCAACTACCTCATCACCATATTGTTATTTGTTTTATTTATTTTCCTCCTTTGCACCCCAGTATCACTACTTGCACACCCAACTTCTGCACATCTCTCACCCCAGTGTTTAATTTGCCATACTGTAATAATTTCGCCACTATGGCCTATTTATTGCCTCACCCCCCTTATCCTACCTTTTTTGCACACAATGTATATAGACTTTCTCTATTGTATTATTGACTGTATGTTTGTTTATTCCATGTGTAACTCTATGTTGTTGTTCGTGTCGCACTGCTTTGCTTTATCTTGTCCAGGTCACAGTTGTAATTGAGAACTTGTTCTCAACTAGCCTACCTGGTTAAAACCTCTTAGCGCTAGGGGTCAGAATTTTTTTATTTTCTTAAAATAATGTTCCCAAGGTAAACATACATTTTCTCTGGCCCAGATCGTAGAATATGCATATAATTTACAGATTAGGATAGAAAACACTCCAAAGTTTCCAAAACTGTCAAAATATTGTCTGTGAGTATAACAAAACTGGTTCTGCAGGCGAAAACCTGAGAAAATCTAACCCGGAAGTGCAATTCTTTTTTTTTTATCTGTGTTTCCTGGACCGTCTTTCTTCCATTTAAAGGGGTATCAACCAGATTCCTTTTCCAATGGCTTCCTCAGGCTGTGACCAGGCTTTAGACATGGTTTAAGGCTTTTATTTTGAAAAATTAGCAAGATTTTTCAAAAATAGTCAGGTGTTGTTGCAATTTCACCGGATGTTGTCGAGGTGGGTCGCTAGCGGAACGCCTGCACCAGAAAGGTTAAATAAAGGTGAAATTAAAAAATACATAAAATAGAGGACCTGCGTGGTTCTGGTACCGGTTCCGACCGACATTTTCTCTTATAAATTGATCTGTGGACAGTCCTTCTCCAGTCTTCTTGGCATTTGAATACAATTGTGCTGATTAATGGTTCCAAACTAACAACTCTGCCATGTGTTGGAAATGTTCATCTCTGCCATGCACACCTGTGTGAAAATAGCCAAAATAAGGATTAGACACAATAGTGGAATTTGCGGTTCTGCTTCAAAATCAAAGTCCCCTATTGAAAGCTATTACAAATGATACAAATAGTGGAATCATGACATATTGGAGTAGATAATGCTGAACACGGTCTGGATGATGAGCTGTGGTATATTGGCCATATACCACACCCCTTCGGGCCTTATTGATTAATTATAATGTTGTATAATCACCTGTAAAAACATGGAAATTAGAAACAAAAAACAAAATTATAAGTGAGAATAGGCATTGGTCTGAAGCGCCACAATGCCTATTCACATGAGTGCCACAATGCCGAATCCACCCGTGATCTACCAAGGTTTTCCAGCGCACAGCTTTGACTTAATACAGTATCTATGTTGGCATTCTACTTCAAACTACACTATACAGTGCCTTTGGAAATTATTCAGACCCATTTACTTTTTCCACATTTTGTTACATTACAGCTTTATTATAAAATTGATTGAATACGACTTTTTTTTCTCAGCAATCTAAACACAATGCCCCATAGCGACAAAATTAAAACAGGTTTTTAGAAAATGTTGCTAAATTTAGCTAATTTTCATAAGTATTCGGACCCTTTGCTATGAGAATCGAAATTGAGTTCAGGTGCATCCTGTTTCCATTGATCATCCTTGAGATGTTTCTACAACTTGATTGGAGTACACCTGTGGTGAATTCAATTGATTGGACATGGTTTGGAAAGGCACACAGCTGTCTATATATGGTCCCACAGTTGACAGTTTATGTCAGAGCAAAATCCAAGCCATGAGGTTGAAGGAATTGTCTGCAGAGCTCTGAGGCAGGATTGTGTCGAGGCACAGATCTGGGGAAGGGTACCAAGACGTTTCTGCAGCATTGAAGGTCCCTGTTAGAGCCGATTTAAACATATTTGTATAAAAGACAGAACATAGAGCTCCATGTACGTCTGTGTAAATATATGCCCGTTCATTGTACTGTGGTCTCATTGAATGTGTTTTGCTGTTTGGGAACTTTGAATGTGGACTGTATGCATCTGAAATAACAGCGCTTCAGGCTTGGGCAGTGGCTATGGTCAATTGGTAAGGAAGCCACTACAGTCCTGAAGAACAGTGGTCTCAATCATTCTTAAATGGAAGAATTTTGGAACAATCAATAGTCTTCCTAGG
The DNA here is from genome assembly GCF_045679555.1 of Salvelinus alpinus. Taxonomy (NCBI): domain Eukaryota; kingdom Metazoa; phylum Chordata; class Actinopteri; order Salmoniformes; family Salmonidae; genus Salvelinus; species Salvelinus alpinus. The sequence goes on along the minus strand of NC_092102.1, from coordinate 40,493,860 downwards.
GCTGGCCACCTGGCCAGCCTGAGCAATGGAGATGAACAAGAACCCGATGGTCACTCGGACAGAGCTCTGGAGTTCCTCTGTGGAGATGGGAGAACCTTCCAGAAGGATAACCATCTCTGCAGCACTCCACCAATCAGACATTTATGGTAGAGTGGCCAGACGGAAGCCACTCATCAGTAAAAGGCACATGACAGGCCGCTTGGAGTTTGCCAAAAGGCACCTAAAGACTATCAGACCATGAGAAACAAGATGGTCTGGGGGTGTTTCCAAGGGTATGGAAGTCGGCAATAATAACGTCCATCTTTAAATCGGGTGACTCTGCTGACGTGAGTAACTACAGGCACATTAGTATACTACCTGTGGTGTTGAAGGTTGTTGAAAAGTGTGTAGCAGAACAACTGATTGCGCACCTCAACAACAGCCCCTTCACATTACACTCCATGCAGTTTGGCTTCAGAGCAAAACACTCCACAGAAACGGCCAACTGCTTTCTTCTGGAAAATGTGAAGTCCAAGATGGACAAATGGTGCGTTGTTGGGGCTGTGTTTCTGGACCTAAGGAAGGCTTTTGATACTGTTAACCATGAGGTTGTCATCATAAAATTGTTGAAGTTCAACTTTTCCCCCGATGCCTTGAGATGGATGAAATCATACCTTGAAGGCAAAACTCAGTGTGTCAGAGTGAGCAATGAGCTGTCGCCCACTCTTAGCTATGATGTGGGTATGCCCCAAGGGTCAATACTGGGGCCCCTCCTGTTCAGCCTGTACATTAATGATCTGCCTTCTGTCTGTACTGGGTCTGAAGTTCAAATGTATGCAGATGATACAGTGATATATGTGCATTGCAAAGAGCAAACAACAAGCTGCACAATAACTCACTACTGTAATGGTCCAGGTTACAAAGTGGCTCAGTGACTCGTGTTTGCATCTCAATGTGGGAAAAACTGTTTTCATGTTCTTCACAAAGAGGGCAACTGATGCTACTGAGCCAGATGTCTATGTGTCAGGGGAGAAGCTCCAGGTGATATCTGAATTTAAGTACCTTGGCATCGTACTTGATTCCAACCTCTCTTTTAAAAAGCAGGTGAAAAAGGTAATTCAAATAACCAAATTCAACCTAGCTAATTTCCGATTTATACAAAAAAAATTGACTACAGAGGAAGCAAAACTGTACTTCAAATCTATGATACTCCCCCACTTAACATACTGCTTGACTAGTTGGTCCCAAGCTTATAGTACAACATTAAAACCTATTCAGTCTGTCTGCAAACAGGCTCTCAAAGTGCTTGATAGGAAGCCCAATAGCCATCATCACTGTTACATCCTCAGAAGGCATGAGCTCATGAGTTGGGAAAATTGTGTGCAATACACTGACGCATGTCTTGTATTCAAGATCCTAAATGGCCTGGCTCCCCCTCCACTTAGGACTTTTGTTAAACAGAAAACCCTAACATATGGCAGCAGATCCACAAGGTCTGCCATGAGAGGTGACTGTATAGTTCCCTTAAGGAAAAGCACCTTCAGTCAATATGCTTTTTCCGTGAGAGCTTCCCATGATGTCTGGAATACATTGCTTTTTGTGCCATGTTGCTCTGTTTGTATGCTACGTCTTGCTTGTCCTATGTTGCTCTGTCTGCATGCTATGTCTTGCTTGTCCTATGTTGCTCTGCATGTGCTCACTGCTCAATTATTGTCTGTATTGTAATTGTTTTTACTAACCTGCCCAGGGACTGGGGTTGAAAATTAGCCGGCTGGATAAAACCGGCACTTTACTGAAACGTTGATTAATGTGCGCTGTCCCTGTAAAAATAAACTCGAACTCAAGATTCTCTGGTCTGATGAAACCAAGATTGAACTCTTTGGCCTGAATGCCAAGCGTCACATCTGGAGGAAACCTGGCACCATCCCCTCTTTGAAGCATGGTGGGGGCAGCATCATGTTGTGGGGGTGTTTTTCAGCAGCAGGGACTGGGAGACTAGTCAGGATCGAGGAAAAGATGGCCCAGCCAGAGCAGACTTGAACCCTGATCGAACATCTCTGGAGAGTCCTGAAAATAGCTGTGCAGCAACACTCCCCATCCAACCTGACAGAGCCTGAGAGGATCTGCAGAGAAGAATGGGAGAAACTCCCCAAAATCTGGTGTGCCAAGCTTGTAGTGTCATACCCAAGAAGACTTGAGACTGTAATCAATTCCAAAGGTGCTTCAACAAAGTACTAAGTAAAGCGTCTGAATATGTAAATGTCATATTTCAGGTTTTATTTTCAATAAATTAACAAAAAAATAAATAAACCTGTTTTTGCTTAGTCATTATGGGGTACAGTGTGTAGATTGTTGAGAGGATTTTTTTTAGAATAAGCCTGTAACGTAACAAAATGTGGAAAAAGTCAAGGGGTCTGAATACTTTACGAATACACCGTATATACAAAAGTATGTGGACACACCTTCAAATTAGCGGATTGGATTATTTCAGCCACAGCCGTTGCTGTCAGGTGTATAAAATCGATCACACAGCCATGCAATCTCCATAGGAACACATAGCAGTAGAATGGCCTTACTGAAGAGCTCAGTGACATTCAACGTGGCACCGTCAGACCTTACCTGGTAACACCCTCAGAGGGTGGAGACGGCAATAATTTCCGATGATTGGAAAGACTCAGTGAAAATGTGTGTGAATGATGATATGCTGGGGTAATCTACAGTCATTTCTAATTGAACGATGTTATGTCCCTTCATGGGTGAGTGGGGTTTTATCAAAGGCTTTACGATATCACAGTAACTGAAACAATGATTAATTATAGACTTTTCCTAATGTTAACCTGTGGTACCCAGAAAGAGGCAAAAAGGTTATAGGAATTGTGTGTGTGTCTGTACACAGTTTGTCTCCAGCTGATCTTAACCCAGAAGGAAAAATCTCCAGATAATATAACATGTTTATTGATATTGGTTGAAAATGTGTTGCACTCTATAGACATACATTAACGGTGTCATTGTCTACAAGCTAGCTAACAGAGGCACGGTACAAGGCCACAACACTATACACCAAATGCCATTCATTCAGGCAGCCCAAGTTTATTGGGATACATACTGCAGGGGTTAAAACAACCAGACGAAATGTAAATGTGGTAAAAATAAAACCAACAAAGAACAGATTACATTTTCATTCTATAATAGTAACATATTACATATGCATTCTATAATAGTAACAGATTACATATTCATTCTATAATAGTAACAGGTTACATATTCATTCTATAATAGTAACAGGTGAGTCAACAATGATACTCTCCATCACAGTGTGTCCTCCCTCTGTGAGAATCGTAATGAAAGACATCAATGGGTGTTACTGACTCATTTACATCATGTTAGTCCCTGATTCAGACAGAGACAGTATCCACTGATACAGTCACCTTACCTGGTAACACTCTCAGAGGGTGGAGAAAACAGAGATTCCTGATGTATGGAAAGACTCTCTCAGTGAAAGTGTGTGTGAATGTGTGTAGATGTGTGTTATTGACAGGGTCAGAGAATGACAGCTTTCCTCCTTCCCAGTCTAGCTGCACTCTGATCCTCTGGGGGTTCTGTCTCACTGTGAGGGGAGTGAGTGGCTTATTTGGTACATGTGTGTTATAAACCCCACCACCAAACAACACACCCCAGGGTCCATCCCAATATCCACTGTCTCCCTTCCTCTGGACAGACTCTGATCACACCCAGGTACCAGTATATATTCTCCCCAACATCAATGTCCCAGCTGTGTGTTCCTGAGTTAAAGCCCTCAGAACCCAGGACTGTTTCTTCCTCATCAAATCTCTCTGGGTTGTCTGGAAGCTGCTGAGAAGCTAATGAGTTCTGGGTGGGCAGTGTTGGGGTCCAGAGTCACTGGAGCTGGACAGAAAGAACACACGCGTACATTCCTGTATATGATATATAATGCTATGTGTTGTATGTTTTGTGTTCTATATGTGCACATTACTTATTGGGAAATCCTCTTAACTTCACATCTGTAAATGTACCATCTGCTTTTTGATAAATACACAGAAACGGATTTGATGTTGTAAAGAAAATGGATGTTATTTATTTTAAAGACACACTCCAGCTAGTCTTGTACTTGTCCTGTTAAAAAGAAATATCTCATGTATAAATACAGTAATGTTCCCAGACTTAAAAGGGAATAAATACTGTTTTTTAGACACAACTGCAAACTTCAAGGAGTTGACCATTCAATGAGTTGGTCTGGTGGGTGCACTGTGATGTCATCGTCCTCCCCCTCGCTTGAGGAACAATAGAGGAGTATTAGAGGACAAAATAGAAAAGCCCCTCCCCCCACCTCCAACACTTGTTCCATGTCACGAGGATAGCTGGACCACCTATTGAGATGAGCCTTTGTTGAGTAAATCAGGTAATAAATTAGGTGAAAAGGAGACTGGAGTTCCACTTTAAATATAATTCAGTCTCTTTTTCTGTATTAGAGAGTCATAGTGATGTCATGGTCTACAGTATATAATACCTTGTTATACCCCTTAAATACTTACTGTACTGAACTATTCCCTGCATCTTCTCCCAGACTCTGAACTGCAGGTTTCCCAGGTGCTTTACCACGTCTATCAGTGCTCCTGAAACCCTCTCTGGATCTGGCAGTGTATACTGGGCTCTGGAAGAACATTCAGGAGTCAGTGTTGCTGTGGGGTTTGATACAGAACCACAGAGAAGAGAGAGACATAATAAAGTCCCCTTACCTTTTCACTGTATCCTTGTAGTGCTGTAGGGAAACAAAATAACACATTTAAAGATGTATTGATCATAGCAAATCAATCTAAAACATATCAATTGATTACTACAATATTTATTTCATAACTGATAGGGCCGTTGATTTATCAGAGGTAGATTAGTCCTTACCTGCAGGAATGAGATGTCCTCAGCTCCCAGCTCTTCCTCTATGGTTCTGATTGTGTCTGAAAGTGATGATATCTCTCTGCTCATCTCCTCAATCTACTTCTTCATCATCTGACTCTTCTGCTCCTCTTCCTCCTTCAGTGCAGCTATCCTGGCTCTCTCTTCTTGATGTAGAAACTGATGAAACTTCTCAAACCCCGTATTAATCAGCCTCTCTGTGTGCTGGGCCTGACTCCGGACACAGCAGAGAGGAATGTCAAAGATATCATCAATAATTGATAATCTATAATTCCACACGGTTATGGTAAATATTTACAGAATCATTGTATCTCAGCTTCACTCTGTATTCTTACATTGATGTGTACTGCTGTTTGATCACATGTCAGTTTAACTTCTCTAAAGACCTTCAGCTTCTCTTTTAAGGGCTCCAGTGCAGTTTTGAGTTCCTCCTGGAATGAAACAACATTATAAAGAGGTGCTGTGTGTGAAAGGAGTGGAATGGCACACAGATCTTAATTCACATTTCACAATATATGCCGTACAGGCTGTAAGTCAGGTAGTATTAAATACATCTCCTACCTTATCATCCAGTACAGCTTCATCTACTTGGCAGCAGTCATGACTTTTATGCTTTTTTGAAGTTTGACACACAAAACAGATGGGCTGTTTATCCTCCAGACAGAAGAGCTTGAGTTTCTCACTGTGCTGACTGCAGAGCACCTCAGACCCTGCTGAAGCTCTCTGACTTCTATCCTGTAAGTAGGCCTCACACAGGTTCTTTAAAACCAGGTTACAGGGGGGGAATTCCAGTGATGATTTCTTTCTGCAGACTGGACATTGCGGATATTCATTCTGTTTCAATATCAAATCATTTCAAAAAGAAACAAAAATAGCTTCTTATTAATGAGCAATTTCTCATGCAATACTTTTGCGAGGACCGTCTGGGAATGGTCTGAGTGGGTAAGGGAAAAGTAAAACTAACTGTTATTGGAAGTCTATTACTTATTGGTGTTATTGTCACCAAGCAGGCCGAAACTCCATCCCACCAAAACAGACTGACATTTCAGGCGGTCTTTTCAAGCAGCTCTTACACTAAAAGGGCATTACCATAATTTTCACAGTGTTTCATAGTGGTAAATCCAACTGCATAGTTTGAAATTTACACTACTGGTCAAAAGTTTTAGAACACCTACTCCTAAGGGTTTTTCTTTATTTTTACTATTTTCTACATTGTAGAATAATAGTGAAGATGTCAAAACTATGAAATAACACATTGGAATCATGTAGTAACCAAAAACGTGTAAACAAATCAAACAATATTTTATATTTGAGATTCTTCAAATAGTCACCCTTTGCCTTGATGACAGCTTTGTACACTCTTTGCATTCTCTCAACCATCTTCATGAGGTAGTCACCTGAAATGCATATAAATTAACAGGTGTGCCTTGTTAAAAGTTAATTTGTGGAATTTCTTTCCTTCTTAATCCGTTTGAGCCAATCGGTTGTATTGTGACAAGGTAGGGTGGGTATACAGAAGATAGCCCTGTTTGGTAAAAGACCAAGTCCATATTATGGCAAGAACAGTTCAAAGAAGCAAAGAGAAACGACAGTCCACCATTACTCTAAAACATGAAGATCAGTCAATTAGGAAAATCAAGAACTTGTAAAGTTTCTTCAAGAGCAGTCACGAAAACCATCAAGCGCTATGATGAAACTGGCTCTCATGAGGACCACCACAGGAAAGAAAGACCCAGAGTTACCTCTGCTGCAGAGGATAAGTTCATTAGACTTAGCAGCCTCAGAAATTGCAGCCCAAATAAATGCTTCACAGAGTTCAAGTAACAGACACATCTCAACATCAACTGTTCAGAGGAGACTGTGATCAGGCCTTCATGGTCAAATTGCTGCAAAAGAAACAGTTAAGGACACCAATAAGAAGAAGAGACTTACTTGGGCCAAGAAACAGGAGCAATGGACATTAGACCAGTGGAAATGTGTCCTTTGATCTGGAGTCCAAATGTGCGATTTTTGGTTCCAACTGCCCTGTCTTTGTGAGATGCAGTGTGGGTGAACGAATGATCTCTGCATGTGTATTTCCCACCGTAAAGCATGGAGGAGGAGGTGTTATTGTGTAGGGGTGCTTTGCTGGTGACACTTTCTTTGATTTATTTAGAATTCAAGGTACACTTAACCAGCATGGCTACCACAGCATTCTGCAGTGATACACCATCCCATCTGGTTTGGGCTTAGTGGGACTATCATTTGTTTTTCAACAGGACAATGACCCAAAACACACCAGGCTGTATAAGGGCTATTATAGTGATGGAGTGCTGCATAAGATGACCTGGCCTCCACAATCACCCGACAACCAAATTGAGATGGTTTGGGATGAGTCGGACCGCAGATTGAAGGAAAAGCAGCCAACAAGTGCCCAGCATATGTGGGAACTCCTTCATGACTGTTGAAAAACATTCCAGGTGAAGCTGTTTGAGAGAATGCCAAGATTGTGTAAAGCTGTCATCAAGGCAAAGGGTGGCTATTTGAAGAATCTCAAATTTAAAATATATTTTGATTTGTTTAACTCTTTTTTGGTTACTACATGATTCCATATATGTTATTTTGATGTATTTGATGTATTCACTATTATTCTACAATGTAGAAAGCAGTAAAAATTAAAGAAAACCCTTGAATGAGTAGGTGTTCTAAAACTTTTGACCGGTAGTGTCTATAAAACACAGGAAATCATATCTTTGACTGCAGTGGGCCTTTAATGCTGCAAAACGCTAAGTGAATGAAATGTTTTATTTAAATTCTATCTATGGCTCTGGTCAATTCAGATCCATGGACAGCAACTGTATGGAAGTACAAAGCAGTCAACTTCAGCAGCTGAAACTCCTACATTGGACTGGAGTTTACATTCAGTCTGCCAAGAGCAAGATGGTGACTCCGCCCCAACAGACTGATAATATTGATAATAGTTTTTTACTAATTCTTTGAATAATGTGGATAAAACAGGTATACTTTATACTGACATTTCTGACCAGTTTCCAATATTCCACTTCTCGTGGCAGCTGGAAATGAACAGGAGGGAATGGAGAATATTTAACAAAAGTAATTCTGTGACAATAAGACCAATAAGAAATAGACTTCCAATCTTCTCTGCCAATAACAGCTAGTTTACATTTTTCCCATCCCACTCAGACCACTCCCAGACAATTATTGCATGAAATTTTTATGTTTGCTAAGAAGCTATGTTTGTATCTTTTTAAAATCCTTACACAGAAATTATTTGATATTGAGATAAAAACGGCTGCATTGTATCTTAAAAATGTAGTTCTATTTAACCAAACACTGACAGCAAGTGGAAGTGTCCTGCACAGACTCAAGCTGATATAAATGACAACTCAGCAGAGAGCTCCACCCCTTACTGACCTGTTTAGCAGGAAGGAGCAAAGCTCACAACAGAACAACGCTGTAACTTTCATCATTCTGCTAAAATGATATATCTCTCATAGAAGGACCAGTAATCTTTGTAAACAATCAAGAATCAAAACAACATTTGAAGACTGAGGAACACCGGCAGGAAAACACAGATTTCTAAGTTCAGAAGAGTTTCAAAAGTAAACCTTCATCAAAAAAGTTGTCAAAAGTTCAACTAAATCTTAATTACAGAGATAAGCAGATAAACAGTGAGACATGGCCTCTAAAGCTTCTCTCTCCGAGAATAATTTCTCCTGTCCTGTGTGTCGTAACATCTTCAAGGATCCTGTGGTCCTGTTGTGTAGCCACAGCTTCTGTAAAGCTTGTCTGGAGGAATACTGGAAAGAGAAGACATCTCGACAATGTCCAGTCTGCAGAAAAAAATCATCACTGGAATTCCCCCCCTGTAACCTGGTTTTAAAGAACCTGTGTGAGGCCTACTTACAGGATAGAAGTCAGAGATCTTCAGCAGTGCCTGAGGTGCTCTGCAGTCAGCACAGTGAGAAACTCAAGCTCTTCTGTCTGGAGGATAAACAGCCCATCTGTTTGGTGTGTCAAACTTCAAAAAAGCATAAAAGCCATGACTGCTGCCCAATAGATGAAGCTGTACTGGATCATAAGGTAGGAGATGTATTTAACACTACTTGACTTACAAGATGTACATATAGTCACATGTGAATTAAGATCTGTGTGCCAATCCACTCATTTTACACACAGCACCTCTTTATAATGTTGTTTCATTCCAGGAGGAACTCAAGACTGCACTGGAGCCCTTAAAAGAGAAGTTGAAGGTCTTTAGAGAAGTTAAACTGACCTATGATCAAACAGCAGTACACATCAATGTAAGAATACAGAGTGAAGCTGAGATACAATGAAACTGTAAAGATGAATCATAACCCTGTGGAATTACAGATGCTCAATTATTGATGATATCTTTGACATTCCTCTCTGCTGTGTCCAGAGTCAGGCCCAGCACACAGAGAGGCTGATTAAGACAGGGTTTAAGAAGCTTCATCAGTTTCTACATCAAGAAGAGAGAGCCAGGATAGCTGCACTGAAGGAAGAAGAGGAGCAGAAGAGTCTGATGATGAAGAAGAAGATTGATGAGATGAGCAGAGAGATATCATCACTGTCAGACACAATCAGAACCATAGAGGAAGAGCTGGGCGCTGAGGACATCTCATTCCTGCAGGTAAGGACTAATCTACCTCTGATAAATCAACGGCCCTATCAGTTATGAAATAAATATTGTAGTAATCAATTGATATGTTTTAGATTGATTTGCTATGATTAATACATCTTTAAATGTGTTATTTTGTTTCCCTACAGAACTACAAGGATACAGTGAAAAGGTAAGGGGACTTTATTATGTCTCTCTCTTCTCTGCGGTTCTGTACCCAACCCCACACTAGTGTAACCCTTCATTCATGTTGTAGGTATTGAACACTATTTCCACCACCAAAACACAACTGAAAACTATTACTTGTAGTTTATTGTCTCATGGACCAGGAGATGCAGCCAATCAGTCATGAAGATTCATTTTGGTGTTTATTTTACTCCTCCCTCTCCCGACACGAGCAGGTGTCCCTGGCACTACTATAACTTTCAAAATGAAGTCCCCATGGTACAAAATAACAGTGCCTCAATACGTTATGCCAAAATAAAAATCATAACAAAACTAGGGCTAGAGTTGTACTCTCTAGAAAAGGAAACGTCCTCATTTCAATGAGAACTTGAGAACACCCTGTCAACCTGACAAAAAAACACAGTAGTCGGGCTGAGCCTAATCATTCTAAGTATTAAAGTCCTATTACTTGGAAGGCTTTTTAACTGTACGGAAACACCTTGTTGTGGCAGAAGCCTGTACTACAGGAGATGGCCCGTTTGGTTCAGCATCGTGTGCAGGGTTAGGGTGACCCTGGGTGGGTGGAGGTAGTGAAGGCATTGCTTGATCCCCAATTTTGCCTGATTCCCAGCGGCAGGGGCCGGGGCATGGACAAGCACACGGAAAGGGATCAAGTCTGGCACACAGGATGGTGGGCGGTAAGGCAGAGTCCTGGACAATAAGATTGGAGTGGGTCTATGTCTCACTGGCCTGAGGTGACACTGGGGGATTGTCAGGGGAGTCAGACAAATCACTGTTGCATGGCTTAAGGCGATTGTGATGAACCACCCATCTCCTTGCATTCACCTTCCTGGGGTCTTTGATTTCATCCACCCCTGTGCTCCCATCCTTGTCCATCCTCTTCAGCAACTTGTATGGACCCTTCCATCTGTGTGCGAGTTTGTTTATGCGCTGGAATGAGTCATCCAAGGGAACCAGGTCCCGTTCCTTGTATGGGCAGAACACCACTTTTCAATTATAATTATGTTTCTGTTGCAGTTTAGCCATTGCAGACTGCTGGTTCGCCTCCTTGGGGGCCTATGTGAGTTATGTGGTCAGGTCCTGGGCATAACCAGTGGGTGTGGTGGGGGCTGTTGGTGTGATAGAGGAGTTACAGTTAAACAGGACATCCACTGGCAGACAAGGGTCTCTGCCATGAGCTTGAAAGTAAGGGTTGAAGCCTGTACTCGAGTGCACACTTGAATTCTAGGCCAGCTCCACCTGAGGGATATTTTTGTCCCATTCCCCACCGTCCTGACTGATGTCCTGTGCAAGCTGGTCCTTCAGGGTCCGGTTCTCCCTCTCTACCATGCCTTCGCACTGAGCATGATATGGGGATGTGCGTGTTTTTTCAGTGCCCAGTACTTTAAAATATTTTTTTTACGAGGTCTGACTCGAATTCTCGGCCTTCATCAGTACGAATGTCCAGAAATTCCATGCTGGCGTATGTAGTCTTCAATGATTCAATGAGCTACACTAGTGGCACGCTGGTCTTTAAGGAGGGTAAAGATTAACATAGCGTGTGAAATAGTTCATTACAACTAACACATATCTATTGCCTTGGGAGGTGACGGGCAACTCAGTGATGTCAGCTGCAACCTTCTGGAATGGCCGCTCAGCATTGATGGACTGCAGCGGGAGTTGGGGAGCTGCGGGTCTGACATGGGAGACTGTTAGCAACATTTTTGTGAATGTCACGAGACATATAGTGTCAAAAACACAGTTTACGAGCTCTCAGCAAAGTACGTTCAGCAATTAAATGTCCACAGAACACATTTCCATTAATAAAAGTCTGTGCTTTCGGGATGAGTGCCTCTGGAAGCAGTGGCATGAATCAAATAAAATCAAACTTTATTTGTCACATCGCCGAATACAAGTGTAGACTTTACAGTGAAATGCTTACTTACAAGCCCATAACCAGCAGTGCAGTTCAAGAAGAGTTAACAAAATATTACCAAGTACACTAAAATAAAAAGTAATTATAAAAAGTAACACAATAAGAATAACAATAACGAGGCTATATACAGGGGGGACTGAGTCAGTGTGTGGGGGTACAGGCTAGTTTGTTAATTTGTACATGTAGCTGGGGATGAAGTGACTATGCATAGATAATAAACAGCGAGTAGCAGCAGTGTACAAAAGGGAGGGGGTGTCAATGTAAATTGTCCGGTGGCAATTTTATTAATTATTCAGCGGTCTTATGGCTTGCGGGGTAGAAGCTGTTGAGGAGCCTTTTGGTCCTAGACTTGGTGCTCCAGTACCGCTTGCCATGCAGTAGCAGATAAACAGTCTATAACTTGGGTGACTGGAGTGTCTGACAATTTTATGGGCTTTCCTCTGACACCGCTTATTATATAGGCCCTGGATGGCAGGAAGCTAGGCCCCAGTGATGTACTGGGCCGTTCGCACTACCCTCTGTAGCGCCTTATGGTCAGATGCCGAGCAGTTGCCATGCCAGGCAGTGTTTCAACCGGTCAGGATGCTCTCGATGGTGCAGCTGTAGAATCTTTAGAGGATCTGGGGACCCATGTCAAATCTTTTCAGTCTCCTGAGGGGTAAAAGGTTTTGTCGTGCCCTCTTCACAACTCTTGGTATGTTTGGACCATGATAGTTCGTTGGTGATGTGGACACCGAGGAACTTGAAACTCTGAACCCGCTCCTCTACAGACCCGTTGATGTTAATGGGGGCCTGTTCGGTCCACCTTTTCCTGTAGTCCATGATCCGCTCCTTTGTCTTGCTCACATTGAGGGAGAGGTTGTTGTCCTGGCACCACACTGTCAGTTCTCTGACCTCCTCCCTATAGGCGTCTCATCGTTTTCGGTGATCAGGCCTACCACTGTTGTGTCGTCATCAAACGTAATGATGGTGTTGGAGTCGTGTATGACCACATAGTCATGGGTGAACAGGGAATACAGGAGGGGAATAAGTACACACCCCTGAGGGGCCCCAGTGTTAAGGATCAGCGTGGCAGACATGATGTTGCCTACTCTTACCATCTGGGGGCGGCCCATCAGGAGGTCCAGGATCCAGTTGCAGAGGGAGGTGTTTAGTTCCAGAGTCCTTAGCTTAGTGATGAGCTTCGTGGGCACTATGGTGTTGAACGCTGAGCTGTAGTCAATGAACAGCATTCTCACATAGGTGTTCATTTTGTCCAGGTGAGAAAGGGCAGTGTGGAGTGTGATTGAGATTGCGTCATCTGTGGATCTGTTGGGCCGGTATTTGAATTGGAGTGGGTCTAGGGTGTTCGGGAAGATGCGGTTGATGTGAGCCATGTCCAGCCTTTCAAAGTACTTCATGGCTACCAACGTGAGTGCTACGGGGCTGTAATCATTTAGGCAGGTTACTTTCACTTCCTTGGGCACAGGGACTATGGTGGTCTGCTTGAAACATGTGAGTGAGCTCATCTGTGAATGATCCAGGCGAACCAAAAACAATTGTCAAAGGAAGCCAGTTTGGATTTGACTTCAAACCAATCAAATCACATAAGATGCCAAATGTCACTGACAGAAAACTTGTTGCATCTCATTGTGTAGTTGTCCTCCGGTGGCTAGCTAGCTAGTTCAAATTGGCCCTTTCTTAAATTAGTCATGGATGGAGATAGGGATTTGGACTTGTGATTTTACTTAAATCTCTGTACTGGCCAATGATTATAACAACGTTTCTGATCCAACCAAAAATGCATACATTGTGCTCCTGGCTGAGAGGATGAAAGTTCAATATTTAGCTAGATGTAGAAGGCTAATGTTAACTAGCTGGCCTGGCGCATCGTTGCCAATTAATGGAAGTTAGGATAGCGAGCAAAAGTTTTAGACAGGTAGCCTAGGACAACAAAAACTAAAAGTGTGTACTGTATGACAGAGTCATAGACTGTTCAGGCAACATGAGAGAGGATGGCGGCATTGGCGTTTCTCTACAAGTAGGGTGAGTCAACATTGTTTTGTCTACTTGCACGCACAGACACACACACACACACAGAGAAATCAGTACCAACCCATCATATTTAGCTTAGGTTGATTGGACTAAATCGTTTTTTGGTATCATTTAGTTGTCACTGTATTAGAATAAGCATTAGATGATGTTACGCCATCCAAGATGGCGTAGCAGTAGGACGTGTCTTTGTCTTGTCTTGTCTTGTCTTGTTCGTATATTTTTCGTATACATTTCGTATATATTTTAATTTCACTTTCCGTCTAGGAACTGAATATACATTCCTACATTCCGCCTCACCCAATGTGGTACGGACCTGCTATTTTTTTTTATACTTTAGAACCGTAACCCCAATCAGAAGCTAGCCAGATAACTAGCTACTAGCTAGTAGTCAGTTAGCCACTGCTGCGGTCTTCGCCCTTAACTCGGACACAGCCAGCTTCAATACCGGGCCAATACCTGCCAGTCTGCAAGCGCGATATCAACCCAGAGCATATAGGACTGCTTTTTCTCTACCACATCACCGGATTCCTGACGCAAGCTCTGGACAATTACACCGTATCATCACAGCTAGCTAGCTGCAACCGAGTGGCTACTACTGGCTAACACCTCTGTCCCGAAGCAAGCACCAGTTAGCCTTGAGCTAGCCTCGAGCTAGGCCCATCTGCCGGCTAGCCGAAGAGGTCTACCAGCGAATTCTTGGGCTACAATACCTCTTTTGCCAATTGGACTGGACCTTTTTTTGCCGAAACAGAGCCCTGCCAATCCATCACAACTGGTCTAAATCAGCTACAAGCTAATTTAGCCATTTTTTTGCCGCTGCTAGTAGCTTTTACCTTCTGCACAGACACCAGCCCTGTTATTAGCCTGGATATTACTCACCAATTTACCAGCATCGGACTGTCTCTCGACAACAACGCCGGATTCCTGCCGTAATCCCTGAGCCACTACTTCTGATCCTCACAGCTAGCTTGCAGCTAGCGCAGCTAGCGCCACTGCCACGAAGCTAGCACCAGTTAGCAAACACAATTCTACGATTCACAACCTCTCTTTCACCATCCGGCTTGGATTCTCTGTCGACACGACCACGTCTGAGCAGACCCCCTCCGTCTGAGCAGACCACCCCCCGGGCTACTAACTTTAAACGCCGCGTGCTAGCTTAGTGGAGGCCTCCCTGCTCCATCTACGGCTGCCCCCTGGACACTATGATCACTTGGCTACATAGCTGATGCATGCTTGACTGTCCATTAATTCACGGTACTCCATTCTGTTTATTTGTGTTTTATCTGTCGGCTCTGTGCTTTAACTCAGGATCTGTGTGTAGTTAATCCGACCCTCTCTGCCTAGTCGTCGCCATTTTTACCTGTTGTTGCTGTGTTAGACTAGCACCCTGTTATTGCTGCTGTTATCTTACCTGTTGTTTTAGCTAGCTCTCCCAATCAAGACCTGCAATCACTTTATGCCTTATTGTATGTCTCTCTCAAATATCAATATGCCTTGCATACTGTTGTTCAGGCTAGTTATCATTATCATTGTTTTGGTTTGCAATGGACCCTGTAGTTCCACTCTCCGTACCTCTGTTACCTCCTTTGTCCCACCCCCCACACATGCGGTGACCTCACCCATTGAGACCAGCATGTCCAGAGATACAACCTCTCTTATCATCACCCAGTGCCTGGGCTTGCCTCCGCTGTACCCGCGCCCCACCATACCCTTGTCTGCACATTATGCCCAGAATCTATTCTACCACGCCCATAAATCTGCTCCTTTTATTCTTTGTCCCCAACGCTCTAGGCGACCAGTTTTGATAGCCTTTAGCCGCACCCTCATCCTACTACTCCTCTGTTCCTCGGGTGATGTGGAGGTAAACCCAGGCCCTGCATGTCCCCAGTCACCCTCATTTGTTGACTTCTGTGATCGAAAAAGCCTTGGCCTCATGCATGTCAACATCAGAAGCCTCCTCCCTAAGTTTGCCTTACTCACCGCTTTAGCACACTCTGCCAATCCTGATGTCCTTGCCGTGTCCGAATCCTGGCTTAGGAAGGCCACCAAAAATTCTGAGATTTCCATACCCAACTATAACACTTTCCGTCAAGATAGAACTGCCAAAGGGGGAGGAGTTGCAATCTACTGCAGAGATAGCCTGCAAAGTTCTGTCATACTTTCCAGGTCTATGCCCAAACAGTTCGAAATTCTAATTTTAAAAATTAATCTCTCCAGAAATAAGTCTCTCACTGTTGCCGCCTGCTACCGACCCCCCTCAGCTCCCAGCTGTGCCCTGGACACCATCTGTGAATTGATCGCTCCCCATCTAGCTTCAGAGTTTGTTCTGTTAGGTGACCTAAACTGGGATATGCTTAACACCCCGGCAGTCCTACAATCCAAGCTTGATGCCCTCAATCTCACACAAATCATCAAGGAACCCACCAGGTACAACCCTAAATCCGTAAACATGGGCACCCTAATAGACATTATCCTGACCAACCTCTGCTGTCTTCAATCAAGATCTCAGCGATCACTGCCTCATTGCCTGTATCCGCCACGGGTCCGCGGTCAAACGACCACCCCTCATCACTGTCAAACGCTCCCTAAAACACTTCTGCGAGCAGGCCTTTCTAATCGACCTGGCCCGGGTACCCTGGAAGGATATTGACCTCATCCCGTCAGTTGAGGATGCCTGGTCATTCTTTAAATGTTACTTCCTCACCATATTAGACAAGCATGCTCCGTTCAAAAAATGCAGAACCAAGAACAGATATAGCCCTTGGTTCACTCCAGACCTGACTGCCCTCGACCAGCACAAAAACATCCTGTGGCGAACTGCAACAGCATCGAAGAGCCCCCGCGATATGCAACTGTTCAGGGAAGTCAGGAACCAATACACGCAGTCAGTCAGGAAAGCAAAGGCCAGCTTTTTCAAGCAGAAATTCGCATCCTGTAGCTCTAACTCCAAAAAGTTCTGGGATACTGTAAAGTCCATGGAGAACAAGAGCACCTCCTCCCAGCTGCCCACTGCACTGAGGCTAGGTAACACGGTCACCACCGATAAATCCGTGATAATCGAAGACTTCAACAAGCATTTCTCAATGGCTGGCCATGCCTTCCTCCTGGCGACTCCAACCTTGGCCAACAGCCCCGCCCCCCCCCGCTGCTACTCGCCCAAGCCTCCCCAGCTTCTCCTTTACCCAAATCCAGATAGCAGATGTTCTGAAAGAGCTGGAAAACCTGGACCCATACAAATCAGCTGGGCTTGACAATCTGGACCCCCTATTTCTGAAACTGTCCGCCGCCATTGTCGCACCCCCTATTACCAGCCTGTTCAACCTCTCCTTCGTATCATCTGAGATCCCCAAGGATTGGAAAGCTGCCGCGGTCATCCCCCTCTTCAAAGGGGGAGACACCCTGGACCCAAACTGTTACAGACCTATATCCATCCTGCCCTGCCTATCTAAGGTCTTCGAAAGCCAAGTCAACAAACAGATCACTGACCATCTCGAATCCCACCGTACCTTCTCCGCTGTGCAATCCGGTTTCCGAGCCGGTCACGGGTGCACCTCAGCCACGCTCAAGGTACTAAACGATATCATAACCGCCATCGATAAAAGACATTACTGTGCAGCCGTCTTCATCGACCTGGCCAAGGCTTTCGACTCTGTCAATCACCATATTCTTATCGGCAGACTCAGTAGCCTCGGTTTTTCTAATGACTGCCTTGCCTGGTTCACCAACTACTTTGCAGACAGAGTTCAGTGTGTCAAATCGGAGGGCATGTTGTCCGGTCCTCTGGCAGTCTCTATGGGGGTACCACAGGGTTCAATTCTCGGGCCGACTCTTTTCTCTGTATACATCAATGATGTTGCTCTTGCTGCGGGCGATTCCCTGATCCACCTCTACGCAGACGACACCATTCTATATACTTCCGGCCCTTCCTTGGACACTGTGCTATCTAACCTCCAAACGAGCTTCAATGCCATACAACACTCCTTCCGTGGCCTCCAACTGCTCTTAAACGCTAGTAAAACCAAATGCATGCTTTTCAACCGTTCGCTGCCTGCACCCGCACGCCCGACTAGCATCACCACCCTGGACGGTTCCGACCTAGAATATGTGGACATCTATAAGTACCTAGGTGTCTGGCTAGACTGCAAACTCTCCTTCCAGACTCATATCAAACATCTCCAATCCAAAATCAAATCAAGAATCGGCTTTCTATTCCGCAACAAAGCCTCCTTCACTCACGCCGCCAAACTTACCCTAGTAAAACTGACTATCCTACCGATCCTCGACTTCGGCGATGTCATCTACAAAATAGCTTCCAACACTCTACTCAGCAAACTGGATGCAGTTTATCACAGTGCCATTCGTTTTGTTACTAAAGCACCTTATACGACCCACCACTGCGACCTGTATGCCCTAGTCGGCTGGCCCTCGCTACATGTTCGGCGTCAGACCCACTGGCTCCAGGTCATCTACAAGGCTATGCTAGGTAAAGTGCCGCCTTATCTCAGTTCACTGGTCACGATGGCTACACCCACCCGCAGCACGCGCTCCAGCAGGTGTATCTCACTGATCATCCCTAAAGCTAAAACCTAATTTGGACGCCTTTCCTTCCAGTTCTCTGCTGCCTGCGACTGGAACGAATTGCAAAAATCTCTGAAGTTGGAGACTTTTATCTCCCTCAACAACTTTAAAAATCTGCTATCCGAGCAGCTAACCGATCGCTGCAGCTGTACATAGTCCATCTGTAAACTACCCACCCAATTTACCTACCTCACCCCCCCATACTGCTTTTATTTATTTACTTTTCTGCTCTTTTGCACACCAGTATCTCTTCTTGCACATGATCATCTGATGATTTATCACTCCAGTGTTAATCTGCTAAATTGTAATTATTCGATTTATTGCCTACCTCATGCCTTTTGCACACATTGTATATAGATTCTCTTTTTTTTCTACCATGTTACTGACTTGTTTATTGTTTACTCCATGTGTAACTCTGTGTTGTCTGTTCACACTGCTATGCTTTATCTTGGCCAGGTCGCAGTTGCAAATGAGAACTTGTTCTCAACTAGCCTACCTGGTTAAATAAAGGTGAAATAAAATAAATAAATAAATAAAAAATGTTGAAATGTTGAATTTAAAATGGTGCTGAAATAGTGGAGGCAGCGCCTGTTTTCTTGTCGACTTGTGGTAGCTCTAAATCAATAGTTGTTTAGTAGATTCCTTTCCTTCTGATGATGAGAGGGTGTGACTGTGGTATGCTATGACACACTTCCAGTTCTTGCCTTGGCAATGTGCAAGAGTAGGAACGGCGCTGAACAATGAGTGTGCCACAATGGGAGAGGTGTTAGACCTTTATTTAACTAGGCAAGTAAGTTCAAAACAAATTCTTATTTACAATGACGGCCTACACTGGCCAAACCTGGACGACGCTGGGCCAAATGTGCCCCGCCCTATGGGACTCCCAATCACGGCTTGTTGTGATACAGCCTGGATTCGAACCAGGGTGTCTGTAGTGACAACTCTAGCACTGAGATGCAGTTCCTTAGACCGCTGTGCCACTCGGGAGCATTCAATGGAGCCACAAAGGCATCAAACGTTCTTAATTCTTAAGGCTAGGGGGCAGTATCCTGAATTTACACCTGACTGAAGTGCCCAAAGTAAACTGCCTGTTACTCAAGCTCAGAAGCCAGGATATGCATAGCATTGGATAGAAAATACTTTGACGTTTCTAAAACTGTTAAAATAATGTCTGTGGCTGTAACAGAATTGATATGGCAGGCGAAAGTCCGAAGAAAATCCGAACAGAATTATAAATTTTTTTCAGCTCCCAAGCTCTTATTATGTAAACCTATTGTTTGTATGGGTGTCCGTCACCCAGATTGCAATTCCTATGGCTTCCAATAGATGTCAACAGTCTTTATTCAAGGTTTCAGGCTCCTATTTTGAAAAACAAACAAGTATTTGGAGGGTAAGGTTACCACCTGGAGCAAATCAGTCTTTCGGCGCGCGAAGGAGAGTGCGTGCGCTTACGAATTTGGCTTTCATATTGAACATACTACATTGAACACATTTTAGAGTACCTGAGGATCGAATGGAAACATCGTTTGACTTGTTTGGACAAAGTTTAGTGGTAGCTTTTTGGACTCCTTTGTCTGCATGTTGAACAAGTGGTTTACTGAAGTCAATGGCGCCAACTAAACAGACTTTTTGGGTTATAAAGAAGGATTTTATCGAACAAAACGACCATTCATGTTGTAGCTGGGACCCTTGGGATTGCAAACAGAGGAAGATCTTCAAAGGTAAGTGATTTATTTTATCGCTATTTGTGATTTTGTGAAGCCTGTGCTGGTTGAAAAATATGTTGTGGGGCGCCGTCCTCAGACGATCGCATGGTATGCTTTCGCCCTAAAGCCTTTTTGAAATCTGACAACGCAGTTAGATTAACAAGAAGTTAAGATTTTAAATTATATAAGACACTTGTATGTTCATGAATATTTATTTAAATTACACGCCAATTTCACCAGATGTTGTCAGCTTCGATCCCGCTAGAGGGACACCTAGCCCCAAGAGGTTTTGATAACACACTTTCTGTAGTAGGAGCACAAGCCTGTAAAGGCTCTCACTTCAGTAGTCATTCTAGGTTTGTGCCAGTCCCTGACCTTGTCCAGGTTCTTCGAGTCGGGCTGTAGGCCATCACTGGATATGACTTGGGTGCAAGCAAGATGACACTTGGCTTGAGATTCAATCCAGACTTTTGAGAACAGATAAACACCTCTTTGAGAGTCTGTAGGTGTTCCATGAAGGTCCTGTTGAACACCAACACATCATCAAGGTAGATGAGACACACTTTCCATTATAGGCCACAAAGTACAAGCTCCTTTAATCTCTCAAAAGTGGGAGAAGCATTTATGAGGTCCATCAGCATGACCTTAAAATGGTACAAGGAGCTGCCAGGTGTGAAGGCAGTTCTCTCTCTGTCTTCCTAAGCTAGTTCAACCTGCCAGTAAACACTAGATAAGTCCATTGTACTGAACCACCACACACTTGACAAGCTGTCCAAAGCATCTTATGTCCGTGGCAGGGGATATGCATCTCGCACTGTCACTGCATTCAGCTTCCAAAAATCAATGCAAAATCTGCTCTCCTGCTCTCTCTTCTGAACTAACAGCTTCTCAACTTGCCTGTCCAGGTCTTTCCTCACCTTGGGCTTAGTCCTATATGCATGTTGTCAGAAGGTCAGGGAGTCTCCTGTGTTGATAGTGTGTCTGATGAGATCTGTGTGTCCATAGTCCTGCTCATGAGCACTGAAGACATCAGAGTATTTGTGCACCAAGTTGGAGAACTTGGCGCTGCTCACTGGTGATTAATGGAGGTCAGGTTTTGGGAGACCCTGTCGTTGTGTCTGCAGATTGCAGTAAAACAATCTCAACTACAGTGTATTCCTCACCTCCCTGACTGACGAGAATGGAACTAGCATGGTGTCACTTGGGATATGACTGTCAATTTTGGTTGGCTTCATTACACGGATGAATTTGACACCTTTCCTGACTGGGGATACAGTGCGTGACACATACAGATCTGGGAAGTTGCTAACGTCAGGTTCAAGTAGCCCTACCTAGTTGGAGGACTTTGACGGAGGCTCAGTTGGGGGTCCCTGATAATGTTGTCTGGGACAGGGCTGGGATGCACAGGGGATCAAAAGTAACAGCACTGCATCTGAGTGGGGCACTGTGTCTAGAACAAAGCAAGGGCACAGTCCAATTACACTAGTCTGTAACCCTTATTTCTTGTTGTTGGTATTTAACACTTTCTCCACCAGAGGACTTGTGGGTTCAGCAGAAAAAAATAAAACACGGGTTATAACTGAAAACTATTACTTGTGGTGTAATGTCTACTGGACCAGGAGATGCAGTCATGAAAATTCACTCTGGTCTTTTTTTCCTCCACCCTCTCCCGACACGAGCAGGTGCCCCTGGGAATACTATTGCTTTCAAAATAAAAGTCCCCATGGTACAAAATAACAGTGCCTCAATACATTACGACATCATGAAAGTCATAACAAAAGTAAGGCCACAGCAACAATGACTCCTGAATGTTCTTCCAGAGCCCAGTGTCCACTGCCAGATCCAGAGAGGGTTTCAGGAGAACTGATATACTTTGCAAAGCACCTGGGCAACCTGCAGTTCAGAGTCTGGGAGAAGATGCAGGGAGGAGTTCAATACAGTGAGTGGTTCTTTTAGATACAGAGCCTTCAAATAGTATTCAGACCCCTTGATTTTACAGCCTTATTATAAAATTTATTAATACATGTTTTTCCTCAGAAATCTACTTACAATACCCCATAATGACAAAGCGGGAAACTGTTTTTTAGAATATTTATAATTTATATGAAATAAAAACAGATACTTTATTTGCATAAGTATTCAGACCCTTTGCTATGAGACTCGAAATTGAGCTCAGGTGCATCCTGTTTCCATTGATCATCCTTGAGATGTTTCTACAACTTAATTGGAGTCCGCCTGTGGTAAATTCAATCGATGTGACATGATTTTGAAAGGCACCCACCTGTCTATAGAAGGTCCAAACGTTGACAGTGCATGTCAGAGCAAAAACAAAGCCATGAGGTCGAAGAAATTGTCTGTTGACCTCCGAGACAGTCGAGGCACAGATCTTGGGAAGGGTACCGAAAGATGTCTGCAGCACTGAAGGTCCCCAAGAACACTGTGGCCTCCCTCACTCTTAAATGGAAGAAGTTTGGAACCACCAAGACTCTTCCTAGAGCTGTCCGCCCGGTCAAACTGAGAAATCAGGGGAGAAGGGCCTTGGTCAGGGAGGTGACCAAGAACCCGATGGTCACTCTGACAGCTTCCAGAGTTCCTATGTGGAGATGGGAGAACCTTCCAGAAGGACAAACATATATGCAGTATTTCACCAATCCGGCCTTTATCGTAGAGTGGCCAGACTGAAGCCACTCCTCAGTAAAAGGCACATGGCAGGAAATTGCCAAAAGGCAGCTAAAGACTCTCAGACCATGAGAAACAAGATTTTCTGGTCTGTTGAAACCAAGATTGAACTCTTTGGCCTGAATGCCAAGCGTCACGTCTAGAGGAACCTGGCACAATCCCTATGGTGAAGCATGGTGGTGGCAGCATCATTCTGTGGGGATGTTTTTCAGCAGCAGGGACTGGGAGACTAGTCCGGATCGAGGCAAAGATGAACGGAGCAAAGTACAGCGAGATCCTTGATGAAAACCTGCTCCAGAGCACTAAGGACCTCAGACTGGGGCGAAGGTTCACCTTCCAACAGGGCAACGACCCTAAGCACACAGCCAAGACAATGCAGGATTGGCTTCGGGTCAAGTCTCTGAATGTCCTTGAGTGGCCCAGCCGAGCCCGTACTTGAACCCGATTGAACATCTCTGTAGAGACCTGAAAATAGCTGTGCAGCAACGCTCCCCATCCAACCTGACAGAGCCTAAGAGGATCTGCAGAGAAGAATGTGAGAAACTCCCCAAAATCTGGTGTGCCAAGCTTGTAGCGTCTTACCCAAGAAGATTCAAGACTGCCAAAGGTGCTTCAACAAAATACAGATTAAAGGATCTGAATACTTATATAAATGAGATATTTATTTTTATTTTTATTTTAAATAAATTGGAAATGTCTAAACCTTTTTTTGCTTCATCGTTATGGGGTATTGTGTGTAGATTGAGGGAATGAAACGATTTAATCAATTTCAGAATGAGGTTGTAACATAACAAAATGTGAAAATAGTCAAGGGGTCTATACTTTCAGAAGGCCCTGTATAACGGGTATTAAACACAGAGTACAAAACATTAAGAACACCTGCTCTTTCCATGATATAGACTGACCAGGTGAATCTAGGTGAAAGCTATGAACCCTTATTGATGTCACTTGTTAAATCCACTTCAATCAGTGTAGATAAAGGGGAGAAGGCAGGTTAAAGAAGGATTTTAAAGCCTTGAGACAGTTGAGACATAGAATGTTTATTTTTGCCGTTCAGAGGGTGGATTGGCAAGACAAAATATTTAAGTGCATTTGAACGGGGTATGGTGTCTAGAACTACAACTCTGCTGGGCTTTTCACGCTCAGCAGTTCCCGTGAGTATCAGAAATGAGTATTAGGAAGGTGTTCTTACTGTTTTGTACTCTGTATATTGGACCACCCCTAAAACTCTCCAATACTAAAAAAAGAAACAGTGAATGATATTTAGAATGACTTACATACTGTACATTTGCTTTGTACGTTTACAGAGGATCTTACAATAAGTAATGTAAACATATATATAACACAAAACATACAACATATCATATACAGTAATGTATTCCCCCTACATTTGAATTAATCTGGTGTGTTTGTGTTCTCTCTGTCCAGCTCCAGTGACTCTGGACCCCAACACTGCCCACCCAGAACTCATCCTGTCTGATGATCTGACCAGTGTGAGACACAGTGATGAGGAACAGCAGCTTCCAGACAACCCAGAGAGATTTGATGAGGATGGAACGGTCCTGGGTTCTGAGGGCTTTAACTCAGGAACACACAGCTGGGACATTGATGTTGGGGAGAATACATTCTGGGACCTGGGTGTGACCACAGAGTCTGTCCAGAGGAAGGGAGACAGTGGATATTGGCATGGATCCTGGGGTGTGTTGTTTGGTGTTGGTAAATATAAAACACATGTACCAAATAAGCCATTCACTCACCTCACAGTGAGACAGAACCCCCAGAGGATCAGAGTGCAGCTAGACTGGGAAGGAGGAAAGCTGTCATTCTCTGACCCTGTCAATAACACACATCTACACACATTCACACACACTTTCACTGAGAGAGTCTTTCCATACATCAGGAATCTCTGTTTTCTCCACCCTCTGAGAGTGTTACCAGGTAAGGTGACTGTATCAGTGGATACTGTCTCTGTCTGAATCAGGGACTAACATGATGTAAAATAGTCAGTAACACCCATTGATGTCTTTCATTGCGATTCTCACAGAGGGAGGACACACTGTGATGGAGAGTATCATTGTTGACTCACCTGTTACTATTATAGAATATAAATGTCACCTGTTGGTTGTTGGGTTTTCTTTTTAACACATTTAGATGTTGTCACTGGTTATGTTAACACTGGCATGTATCCCAATACACTTGGGCTCCCTGAAAAACATTTGCCGTATAGTGTTGTGGCCGTGGACCAAGACTCAGTTAACTAGCCTGTTAACACCAACATGTCTATGGAATGCAACACATTTTCACCCAATAAACATGTTCAATTATTTGGAACTTCTTCCATCTGTGTTTATGGGGTTAAATATCATTTGCACACAGACAGACACACACACATATTGTGGGCGCTTGTTTGGGGAGTTGGTTTGTTGGGGTGGAGTCACCATCTTGCTCTTGGCAGACTGAATGTAAAAGCTAATCCAATGTAGGAGTTTCAGCTGCTGAAGTTGACTGCTTGGCACTTCCATACAGTGGTTGTCCATGGTGCTGAATTGACCAGAGACATAGATAGTCAGAATTCAGCTAACAGTCAAGTCAGATGAGGAGAAACCTTAGATCAGTTTATTTGGTACATTTCATACACCTCGCATTTTTGAAGCATTCAAATCCAGTTATATTTAAACACTCACATCTAGTGAAGTGTCCTGCACAGACTCAAACTGATGTAAATGACAACTCGGCAGAGCTCCACCCTACTCCTGTTTAACAGGAAGGAGAAAAGCTCACAACAGAATAACAATGTAAAATGTGGCTATTCAGCATTCAGCTCAACTGATAACTGTCTTATAGAAAGACCAATAATCTTTGCAAAACAATCAAGAATCAAAACAACAATTGAAGACTAAGGAACACTGGCAGGACAACACAGATTTCTAAGTTCAGAAGAGTTTTCAAAAGTAAACCTTCCTCAAAAGAGTTTTCAAAAGTGGAAGTAAACCTTCTGTTCAAAAGCCAGAACACAAGATAAGCAGTGAGACATGGCCTTTAAAACGTATCTCTCCGAGGTTGATTTCTCCTGTCCTGTGTGCTGTGACATCTTTAATGATCCTGTGGTCCTGTTGTGTAGCCACAGCTTCTGTAAAGCCTGTCTGGAGGAATACTGGAAAGAGAAGACATCTCGACAATGTCCAGTCTGCAGAAAAAAATCATCAATGGAATTCCCCCCTGTAACCTGGTTTTAAAGAACCTGTGTGAAGCCTACTTACAGGATAGAAGTCAGAGATATTCAGCAGGGTCTGAGGTGCTCTGCAGTCAGCACAGTGAGAAATTCAACCTCTTCTGTCTGGAAGATAAACAGCCCGTCTGTTTTGTGTCAAACTTCAAAAAAGCAGAAAAGCCATGACTGCTGCCCATTAGATGAAGCTGTACTGGATCATAAGGTAGGAGATGTATTTAACACTGCTTGACTTACAGCATGTACATATAACCCTGTGGAATTATGGATATTGATGATATCTTTGACATTCCTCTCTGCTGTGTCCAGAGTCAGGCCCAGCACACAGAGAGGCTGATGAAGATGGGGTTTGAGAAGTTTCATCAGTTTCTACATCAAGAAGAGAGGGCCAGGATAGCTGCACTGAAGGAGGAAGAGGAGCAGAAGAGTCAGATGATGAAGAAGAAGATTGATGAGATGAGCAGAGAGATATCATCACTTTCAGACACAATCAGAACCATAGAGGAAGAGCTGGGAGCTGAGGACATCTCATTCCTGCAGGTAAGGACTAATCGACCTCTGATAAATCAACTGCCCTGTCATTTATGAATAAACATTTTAGTAATCAATTGATATGTTTTACATTGATTTGCTATGATCAATACATCTATACAATACACATTAATGTGTTATTTTGTTTCCCTACAGAACTACAAGGATACAGTGAAAAGGTAAGGGGACTTTTTATTATGTCTCTCTCTTCTCCTTGGTTCTGTCAACCTGACAGAAATAACAGTAGTGGGGCTGAGCCTAAACATTCTAAGTAACAAAGTCCTTTAACTTGCAATGCTTTTGACTGTACAGCTGGTGGGCGGTAAGACAGAGTTCTGGACAATGAGATGGGAGTGGGTCTATGTCTCACTGGCCTGAGGTGACACTGGGGGATTGTCAGGGGAGTCAGACAAATCACTGTTGCATGGCTTAAGGCGATTGTGATGAACCACCCATCTCCTTGCATTCACCTTCCTGGGGTCTTTGATTTCATCCACCCCTGTTCTCCTATCCTTGTCAGCAACTTCTATGGACCCTTCCATCTGTGTGTAAGTTTGTTTATGCGCTGGACTGAGTCATATAAGGGAACCAGGTCCCCTTCCTTGTATGGGCAGAACACCACTTTTCAATCATAATGATGTTTCTGTTGCAGTAGACTGCTGGTCCGCCTCCTTGGGGGCCAGATTTGTACCTTGTCCGCTCGGGGATTTGATCTTGCAACCTTTTGGTTACAAGTCCAACGCTCTCCAACGCTCTATACCTGCTGCCCCAGGTAGCCTAGTCGTGTAGTCAGGTCCTGGGCATAAGCAGCGGTTGTGGTGGGGGCTGTTGTTGCGAGAGAGGAGTACAAGTTAAACAGGACATTCACTGGCAGACGAGGCTCTCTGCCATGAGCTAGAAAGTAAGGGGTGAAGCCTGTGCACAAGTGCACACTTCAATTCTAGGCCAGATCCACCTGAGGGATATTTTTGTCCCATTCCCCACCGTACTGACTGATGTCCTGTGCAAGCTGGTACTTCAGGGTCCGGTTCTGCCTCGCTACCATGCCAACACACTCAGCATGATATGGGGATGTGCGTGTTTTTTCAATGCACAGTACTTTGCATAATTGTTTTACGAGGTCTGACTCGAATTGTCGGCGTTGATCAGTATGAATGGACAAAAAAATTACATGCTGGCGTATGTAGTCTTCAAAGATGCAATGAGCTACACTAGTGGCACGCTGGTCTTAAATTAATATATATATATATATATATATATAT
The DNA here is from genome assembly GCF_045679555.1 of Salvelinus alpinus. Classification (NCBI taxonomy): domain Eukaryota; kingdom Metazoa; phylum Chordata; class Actinopteri; order Salmoniformes; family Salmonidae; genus Salvelinus; species Salvelinus alpinus. The sequence continues at coordinate 40,466,187 of NC_092102.1, read as the reverse complement.
ATATATATATATATACAGTGGGGAGAACAAGTATTTGATACACTGCCGATTTTGCAGGTTTTCCTACTTACAAAGCATGTAGAGGTCTGTAATTTTTATCATAGGTACACTTCAACTGTGAGAGACGGAATTTAAAACAAAAATCCAGAAAATCACATTGTATGATTTTTAAGTAATTAATTCGCATTTTATTGCATGACATAAGTATTTGATCACCTACCAACCAGTAAGAATTCCGGCTCTCACAGACCTGTTAGTTTTTCTTTAAGAAGCCCTCCTGTTCTCCACTCATTACCTGTATTAACTGCACCTGTTTGAACTCGTTACCTGTATAAAAGACACCTGTCCACCCACTCAATCAAACAGACTCCAACCTCTCCACAATGGCCAAGACCAGAGAGCTGTGTAAGGACATCAGGGATAAAATTGTAGACCTGCACAAGGCTGGGATGGGCTACAGGACAATAGGTAAGCAGCTTGGTGAGAAGGCAACAACTGTTGGCGCAATTATTAGAAAATGGAAGAAGTTCAAGATGACGGTCAATCACCCTCGGTCTGGGGCTCCATGCAAGATCTCACCTCGTGGGGCATCAATGATCATGAGGAAGGTGAGGGATCAGCCCAGAACTACACGGCAGGACCTGGTCAATGACCTGAAGAGAGCTGGGACCACAGTCTCAAAGAAAACCATTAGTAACACACTACGCCGTCATGGATTAAAATCCTGCAGCGCACGCAAGGTCCCCCTGCTCAAGCCAGCGCATGTCCAGGCCCGTCTGAAGTTTGCCAATGACCATCTGGATGATCCAGAGGAGGAATTGGAGAAGGTCATGTGGTCTGATGAGACAAAAATAGAGCTTTTTTGGTCTAAACTCCACTCGCCGTGTTTGGAGGAAGAAGAAGGATTAGTACAACCCCAAGAACACCATCCTAACCGTGAAGCTTGGAGGTGGAAACATCATTCTTTGGGGATGCTTTTCTGCAAAGGGGACAGGACGACTGCACCGTATTGAGGGGAGGATGGATGGGGCCATGCATCGCGAGATCTTGGCCAACAACCTCCTTCCCTCAGTAAGAGCATTGAAGATAGGTCGTGGCTGGGTCTTCCAGCATGACAACGACCCGAAACACACAGCCAGGGCAACTAAGGAGTGGCTCCGTAAGAAGCATCTCAAGGTCCTGGAGTGGCCTAGCCAGTCTCCAGACCTGAACCCAATAGAAAATCTTTGGAGGGAGCTGAAAGTCCGTATTGCCCAGCGACAGCCCGAAACCTGAAGGATCTGGAGAAGGTCTGTATGGAGGAGTGGGCCAAAATCCCTGCTGCAGTGTGTGCAAACCTGGTCAAGAACTACAGGAAACGTATGATCTCTGTAATTGCAAACAAAGGTTTCTGTACCAAATATTAAGTTCTGCTTTTCTGATGTATCAAATACAATTAATTACTTAAAAATCATACAATGTGATTTTCTGGATTTTTGTTTTAGATTCCGTCTCTCACAGTTGAAGTGTACCTGTGATAAAAATTACAGACCTCTACATGCTTTGTAAGTAGGAAAACCTGCAAAATCGGCAGTGTATCAAATACTTGTTCTCCCCACTGTATATATATATATATTTAACCTTTATTTAACTCCACCTGAGGGATATAATGCATTTAAGGGGGTAAAGAATAACTTAGCGTGTGATATAATTCATTACAACTAACACATACCTATTGCCTTCGGAGGTGACGGGCAACTCAGTGATGTCAGCTGCAACCTTCTGGAATGGCCGCTCAGCATTGATGGACTGCAGCGCGGCCCTCACGTTGGGAGTTGGGGAGCTGTGGGTCTGACATGAGAGACAGTTTGTAAAAATTTTATGAATGTCACGAGACATGTAGGGCCAATAACACAGTTTACGAGCTTTCATTAAATTACGCTCAGCACCTAAATGTCCACTGAACACATTCCATGCAATAAAGTTTGTGCTTTTGAGATGAGTGCTTCTGTAAGCAGTGGAGTATATTCATGGATGCCAAGGGAAGCCAGGCTTCCCACCAAAAATGACCAAGAAAAAAAATCATCTCAGGTGTCGCCCATCTTCCCGATTATCCCCTGTGTTTTTATACCTGTGTTTTCTGTTTGTCTGTGCCAGTTTGGCTTGTTTGCCAAGTCAACCAATGTTTTTCTCCTAGCTCCTGTTTTTCCGAGTCTCTTTTTTTCTCATCCTCCTGGTTCTGACCCTTGCCTGTCCTGACTCTAAGCCCGCCTGTCTGACCTTTCTGCCGGCCCCTGACCTTGAGCCTGCCTGCCGCCTTGTACCAATGAATTAGCTCGCAGACAACACGCTGCATCTGAGACTTCCCAGCCACTCAGTAACTTCCCTACTAGTGGTGGGCTTGTTCAGCCTACCCCGGCTCCCTGAGAACCCCGCTTACCTCCTCCGGAGCAATATGCTGGCGATCCTGGAACCTGCCGGGCAAATCTTTCCCAGAGCTCTCTCATTTTTGAGCTCAAGCCATCTTCATTCCCTTCGGATCAATCGAAGATAGCGTATCTAATTACGCTAATGTCCAAAAGGGCGCTCTCCTGGTGATGGCTGTTTGGGAGCAACAATCCGCCGTTTGTCATAACCTGGAAGATTTCATGGCGGAGGTGAGGAAGGTATTCGATTCTCCGGTGCCCGGGAGAGAGGAGGCCCGAAAACTACTGAAGGTACATCAGAGCTCCCGTAGTGTGGCAGACTACGCGGTAGGTTTTCAACATTGGCCGCCGAGAGTGCCTGGAAACTGGAGGCTCTGTTCGATACCTTCCTTCACGGACTGCCCGAGGAAATAAAGGACGAGCTTGCAGCTCGGGAGCTACCATTGGACCTCGATTCCCTCATCGCCCTTACGATTAGGATTGATGGACGTCCACGAGATACCAGAGTGAGAGGAGGTCGGGTCTCGGGAACATTCGTGTATCCGCTGCTGCTCTGCTCACCTCCAAAGGAATCCGGAAATCCCCTAAGTGTGCATTTCCAAGAAGAGCTAAAGCCAGCCAAGTTCCCTCGAGAATCCTCGGCGACGGGTGAGTCGGTTACTCCTGAGCCTATACAACTGGGCAGAGCTAGATTGTCACCTAGGGAACGTTCACGTAGGGTGATCTCCAACTGTTGTCTGTACTGTGGGGCTGCGGGACATTACCTAACCTGTTATTAAGAGACCTATTTCTTTAGTAGGTACAAGTACACTGGTGAGCCAGACTGGGAATTCTCTAATTCCCATCACCCGCACTCCTTTTTTTGTGATACTGCTGTGGGGAGACTAAGTCTCACCGGGTGCTCATTGACTCTGGGGCAGATGAGTTTTATGGATGCTACCCTAGTTTCTGAATTAGGTATCCCCACTCAACTCATCTCTATTCTCATGGACGCTAGAGCACTGGACGGCCGCTCCACTGGAAGTGAACTGTTTCCGGTAATCTGTGGGTTTCAGGAAATCACAGTGAGTCAATACAGCTTCTTCTCATTGATTCCCCCCATGTTCCTGTTGTTTTGGGATTTTCTTGGCTCCAAAAACCCAACCCCGTTATTGACTGGACCACGAGCTCAGTCCAGGGTTGGAGTCCGTTCTGTCATTCCCATTGCCTTAAAGCGGAGCAGCCTTCCCCGAGACATCCTCCTCAAGTCTTAAGTAAAGCCTCGGATTTTCTCTTCCGTTCCCGCAGAGTACCATGACCTCCTGGAGGTCTTCAGCCAAGCACGGGCTACTTCTCTTCCCCCGCATCGTCCCTGCAATTATGCCATTGACCTTCTCTCAGGCACAACACCGCCTTGTGGTCAGCTATATTCCCTATCTGGCCCGGAGACCAAGGCCATGGAGGAGTATATTGAGGACTCTCTGGCTGCTGGAAGTATCTGTTCTTCTGCATCCCCTGCCTGCATCTATGCATTGACTACCGGGGTCTAAATGACATAACGACCAAGAATCGTTACCCCCTAAACCCTCTGACCCCGAGACCATCTTCCTTACCTCATCACTTGCGGCATCAGTGGGCTGGGGTATTGAGACCCTGGTCCGCAAGGCACAATGTTCACAGCCTGCCCCTGGAGGGGCACGACTAACTGGGTGTTCGTACCTAATTCAGTCCGTCCCCAATTCAGACCAGTCATCCAGGTTCCCGTCGAACCCTGGCCTTCCTCCGACAACGTTTCTGGTGGCCCACAATGGTTCTTGATGCCTCTGCCTTCATTTCCACCTGCATTGTTTGTGCTCAGAATAAGACTCCGCGGCAAGCTCCATCTGGCCTCCGTCAGCCACTACCTGTCCCTCATTGTTCCTGGTCCCATATTTCCCTGGACTTTGTCACCGGGCTCCCTCCATCTGATGGCAACACCGTCATTCTGACGGTAGTGGATCGGGTTTCCAAGGCCGCCCATTTCATTCCTCTCCCCAAAATACCCTCTGCCAAAAGAGACGGCCCAGCTCATGGTGCAGCACGTCTTCTGGATCCATGGACTCCCGGTGGACATGGTCTCCGTCTGGGGTCCTCAGTTCTCGTCTCGGTTCTGGAAGTCGTTCTGCACACTTATTGGGTCGTCAGCCAGCCTGTCCTCCGGATTCCATCCCCAATCCAACGGCCAGTCGGAGCGAGCCAACCAAGACCTGGAAACAACCTTAAGATGCCTAGTCTCGACCAACACCACTACCTGGAGCCGACAACTGGTCTGGGTGGAGTATGCACAGAACAATCAATCAATCAAATGTATTTTTAAAGCCCTTCTTACATCAGCTGATGTCACAGAGTGCTGTACAGAAACCCAGCCTAAAATCCCAAACAGCAAGCAATGCAGGTGTAGAAGCACGGTGGCTAGGAAAATCTCCCTAGAAAGGCCGGACCCTAGGAAGAAACCTAGAGAGGAACCAGGCTATGAGGGTTGGCCAGTCCTCTTCTTGTGCCAGTTGGAGATTATAACAGAACATGGCCAAGATGTTCAAATGTTCATAGATGACCAGCATGGTCAAATAATAGTAATCCCAGTGTTGTCGAGGGTGCAACAGGTCAGCACCTCAGGAGTAAATGTCAGTTGGCTTTTCATAGACGATCATTGAGTATCTCTACCGCTCTTGCTGTCTCTAGAGATTTGAAAACAGCAGGTCTGGGACAAGGTAGCACGTCCGGTGAACAGGGGAGGGTTCCATAGCCGCAAGCAGAACAGTTGAAACCGGAGCAGCAGCACGACCAGGTGGACTGGGGGCAGCAAGGAGTCATCAGGCCAGGTAGTCCTGAGGCATGGTCCTAGGGCTCAGGGCCTCTGAGAGAGAAAGAAAGACAGAAAGACAGAAAGACAGAGAGACTTAGAGACAGCAATCTTAAATTCACACAGGACACTGAATAAGACAGGAGAAGTACTCCAGATTTAACAGACTGAGCCTAGCCCCCCGACACAAACTTTTGCAGCATAAATACTGGAGGCTGAGACAGGAGGGGTCGGGAGACACTGTGGCCTCATCCGACGATACCCCCGGACAGGGCCAAACAGGCAGGATATAACCCCACCCACTTTGTCAAAGCACAGCCCCCACACCACTAGAGGGATATCTTCAACCACCAACTTACTATCCTGAGACAAGGCCGAGTATATCCCACAAAGATCTCCCCCACGGCACAATCCAAGGGGGTTCACTCTTCCCTGTTCGGCCACAGGGCTCTCCCCTTTCGAGTACTCCATGGGGTATCAGCCTCCGCTTTTCCCAGAACAAGAGAAGGAAGTCAACATAACCTCGGCCCAGATGTTCATCCACCGCTATCGGCGTACCTGGAAAAGAGCTCGCTTCTCAAGACCAACTCCAGGTATCGCCGACAAGCGGACCGCCGCCGGACTCCGGCTCCACGCTATCGCATTAGGCAGATGGTATGGCTATCCACACGGGACCTGCCCCTTCGGGTGGAGTCCCGCAAACTCCCCCCCCCCCCCCCGTTTTATTGGTCCTTTCCCCATCTTTAGAGTTCCATTGCTGTTCATCTTTTGTTACCCTGTACCCTCCATATTCATCCTACGTTCCATGTGTCTAGGATTAAGCCCGTGTCTCACAGCCCTTTGTCTTCTGTTTCCAGGCCCACCCCATCCTCTCCGTGTCATCGATGGCCATCCGGCGTACACGGTGAGACGCCTCCTGAGTGTTCGACCACGGTGCAGGGGTTTCTAGTACCTGGTTGACTGGGAGGGTTACGGCCCGGAGGGGAGGTGCTTGGTCCCCGCTAGAGACATCCTGGACCCAGTCCTATTTGCCAACTTCCACTGCCGGCACCCCGGTCAACCAAGTATGCGCCCAGGTAGGACACCAGGTGGCACCCCTAGAGGGGGGGGGGTACTGTCACACCCTGATCTGTTTCACCTGTTTCACCCCTCCAGGTGTCGCCCATCTTCCCCATTATCCCATGTGTATTTATACCTGTGTATACATTTTTATTTATACCTGTGTATAAATACACATCGCCCATCTACCTGTGTCTGTCTGTGCCAGTTCGTCTTGTTTGCCAAGTCTCCTAGCTCCTGTTTTTCCCAGTCTCTGTTTTTCTCGTCCTCCTGGTTCTGACCCTTGCCTGTCCTGACTCTGAGCCCGCCTGCCTATCCATTCTGCCTGCTCCTGACCTCGAGCCTGCCTGCCTATCCATTCTGCCTGCTCCTGACCTCGAGCCTGCCTGCCGCCCTGTACTGTTTTTGACTCTGACCTGGTTATGAACTCTTGCCTGCCCCTTAGACTAAAATAAATATCACAGCTCAAACCATCTGCCTCCCGTGTCTGCATCTGGGTATCGCCTTGTGCTGTTATAGTACGAACTGGCCATGACTGACCCAGCAGACTTGGACCAGCTCCGTCACGCTGTCTCCCTTCAGGGAGCTACCACTAAGAAACAGGAGGAGCTACTTCAGAACCTGATGGAGGGGTTCTGATCTCTAGCGGAACGCCACGACCTGGGGTTCAAGGTGACAGCGGAGCAATTCCATGAAGTAGCTAAGGCAGTTATTTATCTTAGAACTTTACCCACAAAAAAATGATGTGGGTAAAACAAAGCGCAAATTAAAAGTACGAATCTCGGAGCATCGTAGCACCATTAGGTGCAAAAACTCGACTTACCCAGTTGCGGACCACTTTTATGAAGCAAACCACTCGATTTCATCCTTACATTATACTGGCATAGAACATGTCACCCTCCTTAGGAGAGGAGGTGACCTCAACAATTTATTGTTAAAACGAGAGGCTGCCTGGATCTTTAACTTAAAGACCCTTGCTCCCTCCGGTCTCAACGTAGACTTTGATCTGAAGCCATTCTTGTCATTATTGTGATTTTGCTATTGTAAATGTTTGTAGGCCTATGTAGCCAAATTGTATCTACGATCAGATGCTATCCATTTATGTTTTTTTGCATGCTATTTTAATATATGAGAATTGACCAATGCTATTATACCCTGATGAAGACAGCTTGTCTGTCAAAAGGACATCCAGACAACTTCACAGATCTGACCAGTGTGAGATACAGTCAAAATGAACAGCAGCTTCCTGACAACCCACAGAGGTTTGATGAGGATGTAACAGTCCTATCAATACTTTCTGTAAAACTCTCACCTGCCAGATAATGATACTCATTGTATTACAGTAAATGAGATACAGGTAAATGAAGCTGTAGTGTTAGGAAGCAAGCCTGATGAACCAAACCACTAATCTTTCTGATGATACCAATAGACTTCACCACTTTGATGCAGACAAAGTGAATATGATCTTTCCAGGACAACTTTTCATCAACTATGAATGTAGTGGAATGACAAAGATAGTGACTTTTATCATGTTTACCTTTACTTTCTTGTACAGAAAGTTCATACTATCATCACATATGACCGCAATGCACTTCTGGACATCAGATTGACAGTTAAAACCTCCATTGGAGTAAAGAGAAAAGTGTGTGTGTGTGTGTGTGTGTGTGTGTGTGTGTGTGTGTGTGTGTGTGTGTGTGTGTGTGTGTGTGTGTGTGTGTGTGTGTGTGTGTGTGTGTGTGTGTGTGTGTGAGAGAGATATCTCTTATCTTACTGGAACTTTGTTATGGGTGTAAGATGGCACGCTGATACCATCTGTTGGTAAATGTTAATTATTACAACACCATTGTTTTTACCGGTGTGCTTGATATACTTTGATGTATTGCAACTGAACAAGACTGGTAACTCGCATCAATGTTAACATCCAAACAAGGTGTCAATATCGGGATAACTATCCATGATTTTTGTAAATTAGGGCGAACTGTTCTAGTTTACCAAAAGAATTGCTTCCGTGAGTACAATTTTGCCGGAATTCACCTTAGCTACAGTGAGTTTACTAGTTAGCAGTTAGATTCAGTGTTGTTAGCATCGGATAGACATGGCAGCGAACATTCCCCCTCCTGCCGTTATGAAGCTCCGCAGAGATTGGAGCAACTGGGATACGTTTAAAGGTGGATGGGAGGACTGTGCACTAGCCACGGGACTTCTGAAAAGGACGATGAGGTAGTGGCTGCCACTTTGAGGATTATAATGGGAACTGAATGCCGACACGTATACAAACACAACCTGAACCTAACAGCAGCTCAGCAAGGTAACGCAACAGCTATTCTTGATGCTTTTGAACATTACTTTAAGCAAGCAAATACTGTTATCCACGAGCGTTATGTTTTCAGCTGTTGCAAACAGGAGGACGGGGAGTCTGTTGACAGCTTTGTCCCCAGGCTACGGGAAAAGGCAGCTACATGTGAATATGGTGCTTTAAGAGAGACGAACTGATCAGAGATAAGATAGTGTTTGGCATTGCTGATGAGGGCATGCACAGACGTTTGCTGAGAGAACATGACCTGATGCTTGTCTTGGCAGTGGAGACATGCCGTGCAGCAGAGCTTACTGATATACGGATAAGGTCCATAGAGATAGAAAAGCAACATATGGACAATGTCAATGCTACATTCAGGCAGCCAGTAAAGAACCCTTTGCCACAGCTAATGCTACAGCCAACTCTGCAATAGACCACCCCAATATGTGCAGATATTGTGGCGTATCTCACGGACGTGGAAAAGAACACTGCCCAGCCGATTGGAAAAACTGCAAATCCTGTGGTACAGCTAAGTCGTGCTATAAATTCTCAGACAACACAAAAATTCCTTGACGCCCTTCCAGACTCCTTCTGCCTACCCAAGGACGTCAGAGGACAAAAATCAGTTAACCACCTAACTGAGGAACTCAATTTAACCTTGCGCAATACCCTAGATGCAGTTGCACCCCTAAAAACGAAAAACATTTGTCATAAGAAACTAGCTCCCTGGTATACAGAAAATACCCGAGCTTTGAAGCAAGCTTCCAGAAAATTGGAACGGAAATGGCGCCACACCAAACTGGAAGTCTTCCGACTAGCTTGGAAAGACAGTACCGTGCAGTACCGAAGAGCCCTCACTGCTGCTCGATCATCCTACTTTTCCAACTTAATTGAGGAAAATAAGAACAATCCCAAATTTATTTTTGATACTGTTGCAAAGCTAACTAAAAAGCAGCATTCCCCAAGAGAGGATGGCTTTCACTTCAGCAGTAATAAATTCATGAACTTCTTTGAGGAAAAAATCATGATCATTAGAAAGCAAATTACGGACTCCTCTTTAAATCTGCATATTCCTCCAGGGCTTAGCTGTCCTGGATCTGCACAGCTCTGCCAGGGCCTGGGATCGGGAGAGACACTTAAGTGTTTTAGTACTATATCTCTTGACACAATGATGAAAATAATCATGGCCTCTAAACCTTCAAGCTGCATGCTGGATCCTATTCCTACTAAACTACTGAAAGAGCTGCTTCCTGTGCTTGGCCCTCCTATGTTGAACATAATAAACGGCTCTCTATCCACCGGATGTGTACCAAACTCACTAAAAGTGGCAGTAATAAAGCCTCTCTTGAAAAAGCCAAACCTTGACCCGGAAAATATAAAAAACTATCGGCCTATATCCAATCTTCCATTCCTCTCAAAAATTTTAGAAAAAGCTGTTGCGCAGCAACTCACTGCCTTCCTGAAGACAAACAATGTATACGAAATGCTTCAGTCTGGTTTTAAACCCCATCATAGCACTGAGACTGCATTTGTGAAGGTGGTAAATGACCTTTTAATGGCGTCAGACCGAGGCTCTGCATCTGTCCTCGTGCTACTAGACCTTAGTGCTACCTTTGACACCATCGATCACCACATTCTTTTGGAGAGACTGGAAACCCAAATTGGTCTACACGGACAAGTTCTGGCCTGGTTTAGATCTTACCTGTCGGAAAGATATCAGTTTGTCTCTGTGAATGGTTTGTCCTCTGACAAATCAACTGTACATTTCGGTGTTCCACAAGGTTCCGTTTTAGGACCACTATTGTTTTCACTATATATTTTACCTCTTGGGGATGTTATTCGAAAACATAATGTTAACTTTCACTGCTATGCGGATGACACACAGTTGTACATTTCAATGAAACATGGTGAAGCCCCAAAATTGCCCTCGCTAGAAGCCTGTGTTTCAGACATAAGGAAGTGGATGGCTGCAAACTTTCTACTTTTAAACTCAGACAAAACAGAGATGCTTGTTCTAGGTCCCAAGAAACAAAGAGATCTTCTGTTAAATCTGACAATTAATCTTGATGGTTGTAAAGTCGTCTCAAATAAAACTGTGAAGGACCTCGGCGTTACTCTTGACCCTGATCTCTCTTTTGACGAACATATCAAGACTGTTTCAAGGACAGCTTTTTTCCATCTACGTAACATTGCAAAAATCAGAAAATTTCTGTCCAAAAATGATGCAGAAAAATTAATCCATGCATTTGTTACTTCTAGGTTAGACTACTGCAATGCTCTACTTTCCGGCTACCCGGATAAAGCACTAAATAAACTTCAGTTAGTGCTAAATACGGCTGCTTGAATCCTGACTAGAACCAAGAAATTTGATCATATCATGCTAGCTTCCCTACACTGGCTTCCTGTTCAGGCAAGGGCTGATTTCAAGGTTTTACTGTTAACCTATAAAGCGTTACATGGGCTTGCTCCTACCTATCTTTCCGAGTTGGTCCTGCCGTACATACCTATACGTACGCTACGGTCACAAGACGCAGGCCTCCTAATTGTCCCTAGAATTTCTAAGCAAACAGCGGGAGGCAGGGCTTTCTCCTATAGATCTTCATTTTTATGGAGCGGTCTGCCTACCCATGTGAGAGACGCAGACTCTGTCTCAACCTTTAAGTCTTTACTGAAGACTTATCTCTTCAGTAGGTCATATGATTGAGTGTAGTCTGGCCCAGGAGTGTGAAGGTGAACGGAAAGGCTCTGGAGCAACGAACCGCCCTTGCTGTCTCTGCCTGGCCGGTTCCCCTCTCTCCACTGGGATTCTCTGCCTCTAACCCTATTACAGGGGCTGAGTCACTGGCTTACTGGTGCTCTTTCATGCCGTCCCTGGGAGGGGTGCGTCACTTGAGTGGGTTGAGTTACTGACGTGATCTTCCTGTCTGGGTTAGCGCCCCCCCTTGGTTTGTGCTGTGGTGGAGATCTTTGTGGGCTATACTCGGCCTTGTCTCAGGATTGTAAGTTGGTGGTTGAAGGTATCCCTCTAGTGGTGTGGGGGCTGTGCTTTGGCAAAGTGGGTGGGGTTATATCCTTCCTGTTTGGCCCTGTCCGGGGGTTTCTTCTGATGGGGCCACAGTGTCTCCTGACCCCTCCTGTCTCAGCCTCCAGTATTTATGCTGCAGTAGTTTATGTGTCGGGGGGCTAGGGTCAGTTGGTTATACCTGGAGTACTTCTCCTATCTTATCCAGTGTCCTGTGTGAATTTAAGTATGCTCTCTCTAATTCTCTCGTTCTCTCTTTCTTTCTCTCTCTCGGAGAACCTGAGCCCTAGGACCATACGTCACGGCAAACCGGGCATGATGACTCCTTGCTGTCCCCAGTCCGCCTGGCCTTGCTGCTATTCCAGTTTCAGCTGTTCTGCCTGCGGTTATGGAACCCCTACCTGTCCCAGACCTGCTGTTTTCAACTCTTAATGATCGGCTATGAAAAGCCAACTGATATTTATTCCTGATTATTATTTGACCATGCTTGTCATTTATGAACATATTGAAAATCTTGGCTCTCTCTAATTCTCTCCTTCTCTCTTTCTTTCTCTCTCTCGGAGGACCTGAGCCCTAGGACCATACGTCAGGACTACCGGGCATGATGACTCCTTGCTGTCCCCAGTCCACCTGGCCTTGCTGCTATTCCAGTTTCAACTGTTCTGCCTGCGGTTATGGAACCGCCACCTGTCCCAGACCTGCTATTTTCAACTCTTAATGATTGGCTATGAAAAGCCAACTGAAAATTATTCATGATTATTATTTGACCATGCTTGTCACTTATGAACATTTTGAACATCTTGGCATAGTTCTGTTATAATCTCCACCCGGCACAGCCAGAAGAGGACTGGCCACCCCTCATAGCCTGGTTCCTCTCTAGGTTTCTTCCTAGGTTTTGGCCTTTCTAGGGAGTTTTTCCTAGCCACCGTGCTTCTACACCTGCATTGCTTGCTGTTTGGGGTTTTAGGCTGGGTTTCTGTACAGCACTTCGAGATATTAGCTGATGTACGAAGGGCTATATAAAAATTAACTTGATATTCACTTCGCAAGGGTCTGCATGAAAAACAAGAGAAAGGAGGGTAAAGTGCACCATGACTCCAAGCTGCTGGCCCTGATGGAGAGATGCAGACAGGTCAAGCTAATGCTAAGCATAGAAAAGCTTCAATTCAAAGTGCCTCCTTTCCACTTTCATGGGTACATCTTGTCCTCCCCCGGATCCTGAGACCCCCCCCCCTTGTCATGGACAAGGACGCCGTCTGGCATTGGCTCCCAAAACACAACGCAGCGGTGAGGGGGAACTACTACTACGATGTGTCAACCTGTCACCATTCAGAGTGACTCGAGCCAGTATGGACTTGGCTGTTGCCTGATGCAGGAGGGCCAGCCTGTGGTATTTGCCCCTAGGGCACTCACTCCAACAGAGCAGAACTATGCCCAGATAAAGAAAGAGTGCCTCAGCGTTGTGGTTGCATGCCAACGCTTGCAACACTATATGTACGGGCACAACAACACATTTTTTTTATTTTATAAATGAATAAACATTACCGCACAGACAGATCACAAGCCTCTTATTGCAATATTCAGCAAACCTCTTCTGAACGCCCCAAAACGACTGCTGAGCATGCTACTCGCTCTACAAAGCTACAACCTCAAGGTGGTGTATAAGCCAGGGACGGAGATGTATTTGAGTGACACGCTCAGCAGGGCTACTGCATCAGTATCACACACATGCTCCATGCATGAGCAACACACAGTGTGCAGCTTACAAACAGAGCAAGTGGATGTTGAACACATCAACCAGGCAGACTACCTCAATGTTACTGACCAGCGCATTATACAAATCATACAGCACACAGGCAGGGACGAGCACCTCCAGGCATTGAGGTCTGTGATTCTGATTGGCTGGCGAGACTGCAAGGAAAAAACTGCTTTGGCCAGTCAAAGAGGAGCTCAGTGTTCAAAAAGAAGTAATATTCAAGAGTCGTTATTCCCCGGTCTCTGCACCCTGAGATGCTGGTGCACGTTGTTAGAGGAATTAGATTCCTATGTGTTCGTTAACCAATTTAATTATAACAAAGCAAACACTCTGTCCATTTCTAAGAATTTGTAAGATTCTTATTTGTATAAAATAGACAAAGACCAGCCACCAAATTAATCAATAGCGTTTATTCTCGAGAGAGCTCTAGATCAAAACACCATGTACATTAGTTTATATATCACACATAGTGTCATAGCGTCCTAAATGTCCCTCCTCCTCTCCGACAATGACAAAGCTGCTTCAAAAGTCCATTCCAACACACTAACGCACATACATTACACACTATATCTGGAATATCTCCTGAAGTCTCACCACAGTTTATTACCACTTAGCTGACAGTTCCAGTCCCCCCCAGATACGGAAAACCTGGAGGAGCTCTCGCTGTCTTGTCTTATCTCCACAGAGTTATAGCTGGGTCGGTTCAAACATAGGTTAACGAGTCTCTTGTTTTCTTTCGGTACACACATACATTCCTTTCTTCCACAATGGTTATCATTTTTAATTACCCCGATGATGTCCCACGAGCTACTGATGCGCCCCTGGCAGACAGTAAGTCTAGATCTCTTCTGGCACAGTGGCAAAGACTTTCTTCTGGTAGTCGATCATTACTCAGACTTCTGGGAGATTGACCTTCTCTCAAACCTCTCAGCAGAGACAACAATCAAACATTACAAGGCTCAGTTAGCCCGCTATGGCCAGATAGGGTCATCTCAGATAATGGACCCCAATTCTCCTGCTTTGAGTTCCGGAAATTTTCTGCAGAAGGGGAATTCGAGCACGTCACCTCATTGCCACGACACCTAAAAGCTAATGGGACGGCACAGTCAGTGAGATGGATCTGATCATGGACAAGCAGAAAGAGGGGACAGTACCCGTCCATCCACATCTATGGGGCTGTTGTGGAGGGGGTCAAGAGCTTCAAGTTCCTTGGCGTCACATCACCTAGTATTTAACATGGTCCACACACATCCGCACAGTTTGAAGAGGGCACGGCAGAGCCTCTTCCCCTCAAGAGGCTGAAAAGATTTGGCATGGGCCTTCGGATTATCAAAAAGTTGTACAGCTGCACCATCGAGAGCTTCTTGACTGGCTGTTTCGCCGCTTGGTATGGCAAATGCACGGCTCTCGACTAAAGCTGTTGCAGTGACCGCATTAAACACATGAGTCATAACCACAGTAAAAATTCTATATGACTCTTGAGTCGTAGTAATCTCCTCTTATGCACTCTGGACATGTGTTAGTAGTACCCAATTTGCTAACGATCATCAGGTCGCTAATGACCTGGTACTCAGGGCTCTATTGTCCCTCTAACCACTCTGACATCAATGCAAATGTGATCGAAAATCACATCAAACACTTATCATCAAAACATTTAAAGCTCTCCTGACTGTGATTGATCAATTTGAAGAAAGAAGTTCAACAACAGGTTGAAACTGAATGAAAACATGCTCATTGTGGATGTTGTTTCAAAGCCTTATACAACTAAATGGACAGCGCTTTTTAAGGTGACGATTCATTCAAAACATCCATATACATGTCAGAGCTTTACATAACCAGAGGCCTATATATTGTAAAACCCCGAAAAAAACAACCTGAATTAAAATAATGATTGTGCCGTTATACAATACATAGCCTTCCACTTATTACACAAGGCAGAAAAACATTAATATTCTGATTTAAGATATCTTTGGAACATAATTGGTCTAGCCTAAATTAAACAAATTTAGAGTTAGCCTACATTATAATGAATTTGTATTTGATTTTGAAAAGCCTACTAAGAGGGCATTTTTTTATATTTTCATAATTAATAGGCTGACACATTACCTTCAGCTACAGAATATCTCACCACTGTGCGTTTCCATCTCCTCCCCTCTCTTCTTCATTCCTTTCTCCAGCACACAGAAAGAGGGACTGTCAACAGTGTAATTAAATATGTTTCGTTGTGAATACGTGTTACTTTCAATGTTCCTGAACAGGTTTCACTTGGTTCCCCAAATTCAGCACTGGGTAGCTGCAGGAACGGGGTTGCAGTTTGGGCGGAATAGCACCTGTTGCACAGTGAAATAACCAGAGTAGTATACCAGACATGGGACGAACCGGCGGGAAAGTGGCCTCCATTAGCTATTGGACTGCATACGGGTGACATTTATTTTTCCTCTTGCCCCTGTTCCTGCCCATTTGATAATGGGCCATTCCTAATCTAAACCAATTTGATATATTAGTAAAGACAAGATTAAATTGAGAATATTCTAAATAATGATCACTTGATGAGAGCTGGAGAGAACAGTGTATACAGCTTGAGACAAGGAACAGAGCACAAGCTTTCTCAAATCCTCAAAAGCCAATAGTAGCATCATGCAGCCTGAGGCAAGTGTAACAGGTGCGTGTTGGTGGCAGGGAAGTCAGGCGCAGGAGAATTAACTTGGCATAAACGGAGTCGTTTAATAAGTGCTTACAAAAAACTACAAAACCCAAATATACAAAAATAATAAAAATGGGTACAAAACCCGTCGCGCACCAACACATAACTAGCACAAACATACAATCAAACAATCTCTGACAAGGACATGAGGGGAAACAGAAGGTTAAATACACAACATGTAATTGATGGGATTGGAACCAGGTGTGAAGGAAGACAAGACAAAACCAATGGAAAATGAAAAATGGATCAGTGATGGCTAGAAGGTCGGCGAAGTCGACCGCTGAACACCGCCCGAACAAGGAGAGGGACCGACATGGGCGGAAGTCGTGACAGCAAGTAACAGAGTACAAGCTTATTTAAATCCTCAAAAGCCTATAGTAATATCATGCAGCCTATATCACTTTTACGCTCAACAGAGCTACTTCACATGCGAAAAATATCCTTTATATTTTCAATTATATTATTCTTACTTTAAAATCATACAACATAAAATAATGACACGGGACTTATAAGTATATGATTGAGTGTGAGATTGTGTTGGCATATCTTGTCTGCTTAATGAACAACCCTACAGCCTATGGCATCAACGGACTGTAGTGGAGCGGGTCGAGAGTTTCAAGTTCCTTGGTGTCCACATTACCAACAAAATATCATAGTCCAAACACACCAAGACAGTCGTGAAGAGAGCACGACAACACCTTTTCCCCCTCCGGAGACTAAAAAGATTTGGCATGGGGTCCCCAGATCCTCAAAAAGTTCTACAGCTGCACCATCGAGAGCATGCTGACCGGTTGCATCACCGCCTGGTATGGCAACTGCTCTGGATCCGACCCTTAGGCGCTACAGAGGGTAGTGCGTACGGCCCAGTGGGGCCAAGCTTCCTGCCATCCTGGATCTATATACTAGGTGTCGGAGGAAGGCCCCCCTCCATTTGTTCTTACGCTGCTGCTACTCGCTGCTTATTATCTATGCATAGTCACATTACCCCTACCTACAAATGACCTCAACTAACCTGTACCCCCCCACATTGACTCGGTACCGGTACCCCTGTATATAAACTCGTTCTTTTTATTTTATTGTGTTATTTACTATTTTGGTTTTTACTTTAGTTTATTTAGTAAATATTTTCTTAACTATATTTTTTCAACTGCATTGTCGGTTAAGGGCTTGTAAGTAAGAATTTCACGGTAAGGTCTACACCTGCTGTATTCGGCACATGTGACAAATACAATTTGATTTGGTGCATAGCCAGATAACATACAGTAGGCCAACTCGTATTCCATTCTAAAATACATTTTCTTCATATCATAATGTTTCTTTAGACCTGCCTACAATAAATAATGGATGTTGTGTGATGTATATTCAATTGATTTATTAGACTTTTTAAAATGTAGATGTTCCAAAGGCGTGCATCCGCAGCTTGAATGCGCAGAGGCCTGGAGATGCTAAATGTGTTTGCATGACAAAAAACGTCTGACAAAATTTCATGACCGCCACAGGCCTACCCTTGACCGCAAAAAGCATTACAGAGGGTGGTGCAGAAAGCCCAGTACTGTCACGTTCGTTGAAAGATGGATTGGACCAAGGTGCAGCGTGGTAGGCGTACATCATAAATTTATTAAATGAACACCAAAAACAAGAAAGAATAAACGACACGTAAAGTTTTGTAGCGCTAACACAGCAACTAACCAAAAACATGATCCCACAAACTAAAGGTGGAAGAAAGGCTGCCTAAGTATGATCCCATATCAGAGACAACGATAGAAAGCTGCCACTGATTGGGAACCATACCCGGCCAACAAAGAAATAGAAAAACTAGAATGCCCACCCAAATCACACCCTGACCTAACCAAATAGAGAAATAAAAAGGCTCTCTATGGTCAGGGCGTGACAAGTACATCACTGTGGCAGAGCTCCCTGCCATACAGGACCTCTATATCAGGCGATGTCAGAAGAAGGCCCGAAAAACTGCCAAAGACTCCAGCTACCAGCCACCCAAGCCATTGACTGTTCACTCTGCTACCATCCGACAAACGGTACCGGAGCATCTGCTCTTGGACCAACAGGCTCCAGGACAGCTTCTTCCAATAAGCCATAAGACTGTTAAATAGCCAGACTGCTAAATAGTAAATTAATCGTACCTAAACTATCTGCACTGACTCTGTCTTGCACTTAGCTTACAGTAAAAACACTCACTGAACTATATATACACACCATATATATACACTCTCACTGAACTATATACAGTTGAAGTCGGAATTTTGCATACACTTAGGTTGGAGTCATTAAAACTTGTTCTTCACCACTCCACAAATGTCTTGTCAAATTATAGTTTTGGCAAGTCGATTAGGACATAATCATAAGTAATTTTTCCAACAATTGTTTACAGCCAGATTATTTCACTTATAATTCATTGTATCACAATTCCAGTAGGTCAGAAATTTACATACACTAAGTTGACTGTGCCTTTAAACAGCTTGGAAAATTCCAGAAAATGATGTCATGGCTTTAGAAGCTTCTGATAGGCTGATTTACATTAGTTGAGTCAATTGGAGGTGTACCTGTGGATATATTTCAAGGCCTACCTTCAAACTCAGTGCCTCTTTGCTTGACATCATGGGAAAATCAATAGAAATCAGCCAAGACCTCAGAAAAAAAATTCTAGACCTCCACAAGCCTGGTTCATCCTTGGGAGCAATTTTCAAACAACTGAAGCTACCACGTTCATCTGTACAAACAATAGTACGCAAGTATAAACACCATGGGACCAGACGTCATACTGCTCAAGAAGAAGACGCATTCTGTCTCCTAGAGATGAACGTTATTTGGTGCGAAAGTGCAAATCAATCCCAGAACAACAGCAAAGGACCTTGTGAAGATGCTGGAGGAAACAGGTACAAAAGTATCTATATCCACAGTAAAACGGGTCCTATGTCGACATAACCTGCATGGCCGCTCAGCAAGGAAGAAGCCACTGCTCCAAAACGGCCATAAAAAAGCCAGACTACAGTTTGCAACTGCACATGGGGACAAAGATCGTACTTTTTGGAGAAATGTCCTCTGGTCTGATAAATCAAAAATAGAACTGCTTGGCCATAATGACCATCGTAATGTTTGGAGGAAAAAGGGGGGCGCTTGCAAGCCGAAGAACACCATCCCAACCGTGAAGCACGGGGGTGGCAGCATCATGTTGTGGTGGTGCTTTGCTGCAGGAGGGACTGGTGCACTTCACAAAATAGATGGCATCCTGAGGAAGAAGAGTTATGTGGATATGTTGAAGCAACATCTCAAGACGGGATATTAAAGCTTGGTCGCAAATGGGTCTTCCAAATGGACAATGACTCCAACCATACTTCCAAAGTTGTGGCAAAATGGCTTAACCTGATGAGGACCAGAGGGCGCTATTTACACTTTGGGGGAAAATCGTTCCCAATTTAAACGGCCTCGTACTCAATTCTTGCTCGTACAATATGCATATTATTATTACTATTGGATAGAAAACACTCTCTAGTTTCTAAAACCGTTTGAATTTTGTCTGTGGGTAAAACAGAACTCTTTTGGCAGCACACTTTCTGACCAGGAAGTGGAAAGTCTGAATTCGATGCTCTGTTTAAGGACCTGCCTATAAATGGGCATGATACGTATGACTATACGTGCACGTCATACACCTTCCCCTAGATGTCAAGAGGAACTGAGAGAAGAAATTAGTTGATTATCTTGGCCTGAGATGGAATGAACCCTCTTGGAATGACGTGTCCTCCATTTTAGGTTTTTGGAAGGCGCGTGGAGGGACCTGTAATTGCCTTCTGAAAAGCTGTCGTTACGGGCGAATACTATCTCCGGCATTGATTTTATTTGATACATGTCACAATATCATCGTAAAGTATGTTTTTTCAATATAGTTTTATTAGAATATTGATATTTTTTCGGGACGTTAGGCGTGTTGCGTTGTCTGTGTTTGTTGACGATGGAGAGCTACTTGCCACTTGGCTAGTGCGCTTGCTAATTCAAGAGGGACAAAGGACATTCTAAAACCAAACAACGATTGTTCCCGACAAAGGACCTCTTGTACAACATTCTGATGGAAGCTCATAAAAAGTAGGACTCATTTTATGATTCTATTTCATATATCTGTCGAACTGTGTACTATTAGTTTTGCGCTCAGGTTTTGGTCACTATTTCGCCATAACCTAAGCCTTATGTCGTAAAGAAGTTATTTTTAGAATTCTAACACTGCGATTGCATTAAGAACTAGTGTATCTATCATTTCCTATACAACATGAATTTTTTTGTAATGTTTTTGAATAGTTATTTGGTCAGAATAGGTGAGAGTCTAATAGAAATATCCGCACATTCTGGGAAAAAGATGCTACGTTAGCACAGTGTGTAACCACTGATTTCAGCTCTAAATATGCACATTTTCGAACAAAACATAAGTGTATGTATAACCTGATGTTATAGGACTGTCATCTGATGGAGCTTATCAAGGTTAGTCAAAAATTATATATCTTTTGCTGGTTTGTTACGATCGCTAACGTGCCTATTGCTATCGCTAACGTGCCTTGATGAATGTGTGTGGTAGTGTGGTAGGCTATTGTAGTAAGCTAATATAATGCTATATTGTGTTTTCGCTGTAAAACACTTAAAAAATCTGAAATATTGGCTGGATTCACAAGATCTTTGTCTTTCATTTGCTGTACACCATCGATTTTTCAGAAATGTTTTATGACGAGTATTTAGGTATTGCACGTTGGTGTCTGTAATTACTCTGGCTGCTTCCGTGCTATTTCTGACGGTAGCTGTTATTGTAGCTACAATGTAAAACTGATTTATAGCTCAAATATGCACATTTTTCGAACAAAACATAGATTTCTTGTATAACATGTTATAAGACTGTCATCTGATGAAGTTGTTTATTGGTTAGTTTGGTTGGTTCTTGGTTAGTTAGGTTGGCTTTGTGCATGCTACCTGTGCTGTGAAAAATGTCTGTCCTTTTTTTGTATTTGGTGGTGAGCTAACATAAATATACGTGGTGTTTTCGCTGTAAAACATTTTAAAAATCGGACATGTTGGCTGGATTCACAAGATGTGTATCTTTCAAATGCTGTATTGGACTTGTTAATGTGTGAAAGTTAAATATTTCTAAAAAATATATTTTGAATTTCGCGCTCTGCCTTTTCAGTGGAATGTGGGAGGAGTTCCGCCTGCGGAACCCCAGAGCCAGACAACAAAGTCAAGGTATTGGAGTGGCCATCACAAAGCCCTGACCTCAATCCCATAGAACTGAGAAAGAGTGTCCTAACAAGAAATGTGTGGAGTGGTTGAAAAACGAGTTTTAATGACTCCAATCTAAGTCCATGTAAACTTCCGACTTCAACTGTATATACTCATTACACACACACACACACACACACTCACACACACACACCTTTTCTTCTCATAATTTGTTGCTGCTACTCTGTTCTTTATTTTACTCTTATTATTATTTATCCTGATGCCTAGTCACTTTACCCTGCATATCTGCCTCAAATACCTCATACCTCTGCACATTGATCTGGTACTGATACTCCCTGTATATAGCTCCACATTGATCTGGTACTGGTACTCCCTGTATATAGCTCCACATTGATCTGGTACTGGTACTCCCTGTATATAGCTCCACATAGATCTGGTACTGGTACTCCCTGTATATAGCTCCACATTGATCTGGTACTGGTACTCCCTGTATATAGCTCCACATTGATCTGGTACTGGTACTCCCTGTATATAGCTCCACATAGATCTGGTACTGGTACTCCCTGTATATAGCTCCACATTGATCTGGTACTGGTATTCCCTGTATATAGCTCCACATAGATCTGGTACTCCCTGTATATAGCTCCACATTGATCTGGTACTGGTACTCCCTGTATATAGCTCCACATTGATCTGGTACTGGTACTCCCTGTATATAGCTCCACATTGATCTGGTACTGGTACTCCCTGTATATAGCTCCACATAGATCTGGTACTGGTACTCCCTGTATATAGCTCCACAGTGATCTGGTACTGGTACTCGCTGTATATAGCTCCACAGTGATCTGGTACTGGTACTCCCTGTATATAGCTCCACAGTGATCTGGTACTGGTACTCCCTGTATATAGCTCCACAGTGATCTGGTACTGGTATTCTATTTTTTTATTTAATAAATACAAAAAGGCACTCGCACATCTGAGCAATCTTATTTGCAGGTGCATGGCATCAATTGAACAAGATGAAGGAAAAGGAAACCGCACACTGCTCTTGATAGTATCACCAATATTTAATAAGCTTACGTATCGGCCACACGGCCTTCGTCAGAGCTTTTGGGATTTTTTGAAAGTTGCACCCTTATGTAGACCTGGCTCCACCCACATCCGTTCTACACATCGAAGGGGGTTGGAGGCAAAGGAAAATAAATAAGTGCTACCAAATATAACAATGTGCATTTCATAAATATTACAAAAGTGTATAAATAAGGCGTATTGAACACTTCTGTATAATCTCAATGAGGACATAGCAAGTTCATTAGTCATTGGGTACATCATATGAAAAACGTCAGAATAATCTACAAGAGACACACATTTCATGTTCCAATTCACAGCATAACATACAAAGGCATTTCATCATTAAGTCCTTTTGGAAACAATGTCTGGAGGGTGAAAATCCAAAAACATTCTCTTTTACTCAGAGTATTATTAATATCACCTCCCCTGTCTGATATCTTAACTTTCTCTATGCCACAAAATCTAAAGGTGGAAATGTCATGCTTCATGTCATTGAAATGTACAGCGACTGGATAATCCCTGTCGTTTCTCCTGATTGAACTTTTATGTTCACTAATTCTCTGTTTGAGAGAGCGGGTGGTTTTACCGACATAACAGAGCCCACATGGACATTTAATAATGTAAATAACATGGGTGGTGGAACACGTAATAATGTCATTTATTTGGAACCTTTTTCCTGTGTGTGGGTGACAGAAATATTGACACTTCATCATATTGTTGCACTGTGCGCATCCTCTGCATTTATAGCTACCATTTGGTAGAGGGCGTAAAAGTGCTTGGCTAATTTTCTTAAGTGGCTGGCAGTTGGCATGAACCAATTTATCGCGTAAATTGCGACCTCTCCTATACACAATACGTGGTGGATATTTAAATTCAGCCGGCAAAGCTGGGTCCGATGATAAAATATGCCAGTGTTTCTTGACCACCTCTCCCACTTTTCGCGAATTCAAAGTATATGTAGTTGTGAACATTACGGAATGTTCTGTAGCTTTAGCGGGTCTTTTTTGTAGCAGTTCATCTCGTGTTTTTTCCAATGCCAAGTTATGAGCTTCATCCACACATTGTGACGAATAGCCTCTTTTTAGAAACCTCATGCGCATCTCCGCTGCTTTTTCTAGATAATCATCTGTGGAGTGGCATATACGGCGCAGTCTAAAAAATTGGCTTCTTGGAAGTCCTCTTTTTAATGGCTCAGGGTGGAAGCTGTCACCCTGTAATAGAGTATTTCTGTCCGTTTCTTTTCTATATAGACTTGTAAACAAGGTTCCATTTGATTTCTCAATCCACATATCGAGATAATGAACACGTTTAGTGTCACGTTCAATAGTGAATTTGAGATTGGGGTCAATGTCATTGAGTAGTGCCATAAAATCTGACAGTTCTTCTTCAGTTCCTACCCATATACAAAAAATGTCATCAATATATCGATACCACTTAAGGACTTTATTCAAAAATGGATTCTCGTTTTCATTATTAACAAAACGTTCTTCAAAAAGACCCATATAGAGGTTGGCATAGCTCGGAGCAAATGTAGAGCCCATCGATGTTCCATTCGTTTGGAGATAGTATTCATCATCAAACCTGAAATAGTTGTACGTCAAAACATATTCAGCCAACTCTAGAATGAAGTTTGTTGGTGGATATTCATTAGTATCTCTGTCTCCCAAATAGTGTGCTAGTGCTGCCAGCCCCCCCACATGGGGAATGCTGGTATAAAGACTCTCGACATCTAATGTGACCAAAATACAGTCTTCTTTTAAACCCGTTATTGGTGAGATCTTGTTTATGAAGTCTATAGAGTCCTTTACATATGATGGCAATGATTGCACATGAGATTTAATAAAAGAGTCTACAAAGTTTGACAATGGCTCTAGCATTGAGCCTATTCCTGCAACCACTGGTCTGCCTGGATAGTTGCCTTGTTGTGTTTTAGGTTTGTGTAATTTCGGTAAAATGTATAAGCATGGACGTATGGCACATTTGCAACAAAGATATTCATATTCAGGTTTTGAGATAAGGTTGTTTAATAGGGCTTGCTCCAAATTAGAGCAAATATCCCTTTGGAACACCTGTGTGGGATCAACACTCAGTTTTCTATAGAAACGTTCATTGCTGAGTTGTCTCTGAATTTCTTCTTTATATTTGTCATAGTCTAAAACAACCACAGCACCACCCTTGTCTGCAGGTTTTATAACCAAAGATGAATCTTTCATTAATTCTTTGAGTGCCAGTTCTTCTGTTCTCGTGAGATTCTTCTGAATATGTTTTGTTTGTCTTGTATATACTGACATGGCTTCTTGTTCGACTAACCTACAATAGGTATTAATCGAGGAGTTGTTAACCATAGGACAGAATTTGCTTTTGGGCTTAAAATGGGTGCCAGTTCCTTGATGTGTTACTAGGCCCGAATCAGTGTTTTGCGAAAACACATGCTTAAGTTTAATCTTGCGAAAGAATTTAAACAGATCTACTTTCGTATCGAATGGTTTATCTGTACATGTAGGTACAAAAGAGAGGCCCTTAGATAAGACTGAGACTTGAGCGTCAGTAAGGTCTTTTTTGGAGAGGTTAATTACCGCGTCCCGCTGTAGCTCCGTGTCCACGGCCTGTGTTCCTGGTCTCCTCTTCGACCGCTTACCTCTCCTGCATCGTTTATTTTCTTTCGTGGAGCCCTCTGTTGCTTCCGGGCTAAAAAAACGGACTGTGTGCCATGGAAGCTGGAGTCACTGTCTGTAGGGAATTCGCTCTCGGTGGATGCCTCTGTGTCCAAGTTTCCATGTCCTCCCGCTGCTGCGTATCTGCGTCCCCCGATCAGCGGTGCGTCCCTCCGTCGGCCTCTGCGTGCTCCTGTCCTTGGGCCTTCCCATGCGTACACCTGGTTGAGCTGGTAATCCTCTGTGTCTCGCTGGTATTTCCTGATTTTTGTTGCTTGTAGAGAGTCTCTGTATTTCCCAATGGACTGCTTGATCGTGTCGTCTATGGTTGTAAAATTAGGGCCTAGAATCTCCTTCATTATAGCCTCATGTTCGCTAATCTTAACTTCAACTTCTTTCACTTCCTTCGACACATGTGTAGGAGTAAATGAGATGTATAGGACAGCACATAGATGTATAAAATGGCTGAACATTAAAAATAGATCACAGTAATGAAAGGGAGACACATGGTCTGCTGACCTGACACTAATGAAAGGGAGAGACACATGGTCTGCTGACCTGACACTAATGATAAAGAGATTCATAGTCAGCTGCTTCTAAAAAGAAGGCCTATAGGGTAGAGTCTGCTGATTCCAATAAAGGCAAACAAAACAAAGAGTACATTGACACATTATGCTGACACACTAAAGATAGAGGGACCCATGGTCAGCTGGTTCTAAAAACCTATAGGACAGAATCTGCTGATTCCAATAAAGGCAAGCTGAACAGGGAGTACATTGACACATTAATGAAGGGAAGTGAGACATTATGCTGACAAACTAAAAAGATAGAGGGTCCAGCCACCATTATAATCTAACTGAAAACAGATATGGGCGTTATAGGGCATGAACCAGTAGGAAGCTTGAACTAAAAGATAATGGTGGTGAAAGACTTAAGAAATGAAAGGTCATTTGCATAAGGGATGGACATAATACTATGTGTGTATAAATAGAGTAGCTGGAGTTCTGAGAAAGGGGGTGTTCTGCGGGGTGTGTTCCGCGGGGTGTGTTCCGCGGGGACATGCCAGTTGGCTGTACAGTTGTAATAAAGAGCATGTTTGAATTTACAAGTTCTGATAAGCGTTGTATTTGAAATGATTTTCCACGACAAATTTGGCGAGCTAGCCAGGAGCTGATAGGGACTGGGACGTTCTTGGCTGATGATGGGTTCTTTGGACAATCTGACAAACAAGGGTGGCCGCCCAACTATAGGAAGGTAAGCAAGTTCTTACAATAGTTGAAATGTTTGTGTAAGATTGCTTCAGAGATACTGTCTCAGCGAGAGGGGCGCCACGTAAGTCTCTCTTTCAAATTTCCTAAAATGAAACCAGTAAATACAAAATAACTTTTAAATTCAATGAATTTGCATGTATGTGTAATTTGGGGAATTGTATTAAATATAAATGTATGCGCATGTATAGAGACTGAGTGAATAGGTGCTGTGAACTTTGCTTGTGTTAGATGTAGAGTGAGCATGCATGCGCTCGTTCAGATCAGACCGTTCGAATGTGTAGCTTAAATGATGCGGTTGTTTGCGCATCTGGCTGAGATGGCTGGTTATAATAAGGGACAGCTCATACGGTCAAAACAGATAATGTAGGTAGAAAATCCTGTGATACCTCTTCAATAAAATTAGTAGAAGGAATGCTTGGACAGGTTACTTATGAATAATGGCTCTAAAAGTAATAGAGAACTGCATAAATAAGTAGTTAGGAAGCCACGATACCGCTCTTTAAAAAAGGAACATTTTTAAAAAGGTCTGCTTGGGTGGGATATTCACGGCAGAATAATCTGTGGGTGAATATTTAGTAGTTAAATAAATATTTCATGGTTACCGCTTTGAAAGAAGGACTGTACGGGTGAAATATTAGGTTGCAGGAAAAACGTTGGCCCGATTGTGCGGCGTTCAACTGCAAAAGTAGCTTATACGGTCAAAACATAAATCAGTGGTTAAATAAATATTTCATAGTTACCGCTCTGAAAGGAGGACTGTACGGGTGAAATATTAGGTTGTAGGAAAACGTTAGCCCGATTGTGCGGCGTTCAACTGCAAAAGTAACTTATACGGTCAAAACATAAATCAGTAGTTAAATAAATATTCATAGTTTCCGCTCTGAAAGGAGGACTGTACGGGTGAAATATTTAGGTGCAGGAAAAACGTTGGCCCGATTGTGCGGCGTTCAAATGCAAAAGAAATCCTGCGAATAAAAAAACGCTCTGTCTAGCTAACAGGGTTTTGTAATTCAGTAGGTCACGCCACAATACTACTCTAATAATAGAAGAAAAGATCAGTATTGGGGGGGGTGAATAGGATATGAAGACAAGCTGATCCGATTAGACAGTAGTCTCGTCATATTGTAGAAATCTTAGCAGTCTAGGCTTATGTAGGTGGAAGTGAATTAAGTCAATAAAGACAGACTAAGTTGTTTTGAGGTAAAAACAAAGGGATTGAATGAACAGATGAAAAATAAAAAGGATGAATGAGAATGTTGTAAGAAATGAGTGGATCTGTGTAAAAATAGAACATTAGGAAGGAAAGACAAGTTGTGTGTGTGTAGGCAGAACGTCCAGAAAAGGGAGCGCGCAGCTTTCCTGTGACAGAGTAGAGTTGATGAAGGGTGCCGTTAACTGCTATTAGGCAGAGGGAAAGAAGTTAAGAAACATCGAAGTACAATAAGTTATAAGCAAGGATAAAAACACTGATGTGATAAAATGGTAAGAGACCGCGGTAAGAATAACAAAAAGGTGTCAAAACAAATAATAAATAAAAATACTTAAAAAGGCGTTAACCGAATAGTATAAATACGGATAGAAAAGTGTGAAACAAAACAGAAAGTAGGAGCGCCAATAAATTGAAATTATACTATAAAGTTAAAAATGAATCTAGGTTGGTTAAGATAAATAGTGGAATCCAGGACACATTAAGAATTCGCGTACGGTGAAACAAAGAAAGAGGACAAAACAGGCCGTCAGACACTCTGTGTCTACAGAAGCTACGGTCTAAAAAATAGTCTGAAGGGCAGAGAGGGGTATAAAAAATACTGAGGCTTGACTCACTAGTAAATTGACCATAGGATCAAACAATAAGAATATGGAGAAGAGGTAAGAAAGTATAGACAAAATAAATAAATAAAGGTAAAAGTAAGACGTTAGATAGAGATCTTAACGGAGCGGGCAGTGGACCTGTGTGGCTCAGTTGGTAGAGCATGGTGCTTGCAACGCCTGGGTTGAGTGTTCAATTCCCACGGGGGGACCAGGATGAATATGTATGAGCTTTCCAATTTGTAAGTCGCTCTGGATAAGAGAGTCTGCTAAATGACTTAAATGTAATGTAAATGTAATCATAAAATTGATTAGAGCTATAAGAATAGCATAAACCAAACAGATAAAATGAATTAATAATGATATCTGTAAAGGGAAAAACACAGTGATATTTGAAGTACTGTACTAGAATAAGACATTAAGTCATCTGTAGTATTCAGAAATAATGTCTGTACTATAAAGAGTAGGCTTTGATAAGAGAAATTAAGTGATGTGACAAATGAATTATTAATTGGAAAGGAGATTAGCTCTACCTCGGAAAAATAATAAATAAAAGGTGTATGGGAGTATTTAGGAAAAATAAAGGAATAAATAGTGGCATGAAAACAAAAATGATTGTTTCTCCCTAGCATAGAGGGTTTTTAAAAAGCCATGGAGTCCCTGAAAGACGCGCACATTAGTTCTACCGACTTCGGATTGAATATGAAAAAACTGGATAATGGGGGACGCCATTACCCGGTAACATTCTATCTTCAGAAAATACATTACTATAAAAGACAAATGTGGTTCCACTCGTCCTCGCAGACGTGCGGGTGATTAGTAGAACTATTGACAATATCTAAAAACGAATAAGAAAATAGCTCCTGTTTTGAATATGGATATAGCGGGTTATGGGGAAAATTAGTGTAAGGTGACACTAGAACTTAGTGCGGTAGCAGGAAATGCCGATATACGAGAGTTTATTTCCTTGTCAAAATAACAAACAACTAATCGGTTTGAGGTTAGTGAGAATGGAATTTTTTACTTGGCGGTGTATGGTCTCTGAGCGAACAATGAGTGTTTCATAGAGATTACAGTTTATATGTGGTCAAGAAGAAGTATTAGATCACGTTTGACTTGACATCTAGTAGAGTACAGATGGAATTTTAATTGTTAGGCATTCTATACCGTCATTCTCTGAAAACTGTTAAGACGTTTATGGAATAAAAACTATTTGCTGATTCAAAGGTAACATTGTGAATATTAATGATATGTATACTTTCTTTTCCAGGAAAAAAAAAGGGTTTAATCTTCTCTGGTCAAAATATCATTGGAGACTGCATTACTGTGGAAAGCAGTTAATTAAAGTCAGACGCTTTAAAAATAAAAATATCTGGATAAGGCTAAAAAATGGAGTTCTGGATAAGTGAGTCCAGTCCCTTTGTGTTATTGGCCTATGGTTCACTAGTAAGTACACCATGTACTGGGAATGAATATGCATTAGTAGATTTATTGGAAGGGTTTTTTCCAATTCAGTTTCAAATTGGGTATGCAGAAGGATGGAAATGTTTTTTGAAAAATGTATTTAAGTTGTTCCTAAAGAAAGGGGAGTGGAAACATTTTAATGGTGTCAAAATGCCCTGAATCCTAAGAATTTCCTGTGAAAGACTGATCACCTTTTACTAGAAATTGTTGGAACAGGTGGGATTTAATTATAAAATGATTAAAAGACACCTGACTCTATTCAAACTGTATAAATACTTTGAAAATCTATTATGTCCCTGGGAAAATTATGAAGAGTTGTACCCTTAAATTGAATAAGTTATTCAAATGGGTTTAATTTTAATTTTGATATAACATGAGTTCATAGGTAAAATTATCAGTTCCTTGGAGTTATGGTCTTTGGGTAAATACACAAATGTGCTTTGTTCATTCTGCATATAAAAAGTGATGTAAGTTACTCCAAAGGGTTTATTGGAGTGTGGGTTTCTGTGAGGGTTTTGTTGATAAATACATCATCTGTAATTCATCTGAGAGATCACCAGTAGAATAAGGGAGTTATCATTAAAGGTGACGTCAGAATGCTTTAAGGCATGGGAGAGAATATCACCACAAGTGGGTGTGGAGCTCAATCCCACCCTAATCGACTGAATAGTGAGGGACACCTGTGTCTGATGACCTGTGAACTGTATCAAATAATAGACATGTTGAAATGATATGGGCCAGGGTGAATTATGAATTAAAGGACTTGGGGTATTGAACTTTTATTACCAGGCCACTCATGAGAGGAAAACTGAGACAAAAGGGCTATTGGGAAAATAGATAATACTGGTAATAAAAGTGTTTAGTATAAATGTTAATTATTAAAGGGATGATGTGTATTGAATAGATAAGGTCAAATTTGAGTTAAAGTACACACTAAGGACTGTTATTCTGAATATTGGGTTGGAAGATGTATTTAAAAAAAGAACTGTTTAGTTATTTAGATATAGAACTGTTTAAATTTAATTGGCCTAGGGTAGCTCTGGAAAATACTCCTGAGACAAGGAGGTTGACAAAACTTACAGAATATTAGATTACAGGTTTTTTGTTTCTTTTGTTTTATAATGTCATTGGAATTGTAATGATAAAATGTAATGTTTAATTGAATAAAAAGGTAGTCTGTTGTGCGAAGATACCCATGAATGAAGAAGAAAGAGACCAATAATACCATGGGCATAGAATGAAACAGATGGACGTTTTCTCCAGGTTTAATTACATTACAAGTAGTGGTAATATTGCAAATGTGCAATTATTATAATTTTTTTTTTTTTTTTTCGCTTTTTCTCGTTTGGTCAATTTATTTTTGTTTTTAGGAACATAAGGTTGTGTATATGTTCCTGAGGAGGGACTGATGCTGATATAAATGATATATAAATTGACTTAAGGATGTTTTAAGTATGTATCAAACAATGGCTGTTATGGGTTAGGGGACTCATAAATGAAGGTAATGGTAGTGAAGGGGTGTTATTTCTAGAAACTATGTATAAAAATAGAGATAATTCACAGAAAAGGAAAGACAGCTGGCTGTGTAAAACATAGGGACAATTCTAAAAGTAAATAGAACAATTCACATATCTAAAGATATGGTAAAAAGAATAAGTGGTGGCATTTTGAACATTAGAGCAAAAGTTTAAGAAACTTATGACTTAGTTTTGTTAGGATTGAATATTAATCCAACTGGAAGACGCTTGAATGATTATATGTTATTTTACAGCAGTTGCTGTAGGGACCATCATTTGACTATCATTATGAATATTTCTGTGGCAGGAGGCCAGGTATTTGAGGCAGAATGGTTACATAGGGCTGTTATTAAAGATTAAGATTTAGTGATCTTGCTATAAGAAGGAAGTCTGTTGTCAGGGAATAACCCATGTGTTAGTGTGTATGTCCTCAGGGGAAAAAAAAAAAAAAAAACAGCCAGAAATGGAAGGGCTTGGGCTGCATTCTGGAGACTGAGTGTACATCAAGATACACCAGGCTGGTGGTATACTTCTTACAACACTGCAGTGGTAAAGATCTTCATGTCTCTCTTTGGTGGGTGCATAAGTCTCACGAGAAGTAAGGTCCAGTTGAATAATGGATGAGCTTGAAAACACCATGACAGAGGATGTGGAATCAGAGAGAGAAAGAGAGAGAGACTAGATTCCACTATAGACATACTGGGTTGAGTTTGGAGGTTACTTGTTTCATTTTTTAATACATCATGTGAAAAAGAATAGATGATAGGATATTATACTCTAAACAAACATGTTAAAGGGATTGATATGAAAGCATATACAGTGTTGAATTAATTCAAGAAGAGATAATGTTAATTGTAAGTTATGCACATGATTATCAGTTGAAATGGAGCAGATGGGAAACTAAGTAAAAATTGACATGATTTGGGAACACCTCTCAGAACCTGGGGCCGAAAGGGGAAGACTGGGTGGAAGCATGAGGAAGCTTTTTAGGGCTTTTATTTTTGTGGAGTCCAGCAGAAAAGTATCCTGGAGGCATAGAGTCAGGTAAAGAGAGAGTGGGAATTGTCATGGTCTCAGATTTCAGTTTGCATGAATATATTTATGCATAACACATAACATTGTCAATGCTGTTATGTTTTGTCTGTTGTTTTCCAAGTCTTATGTTTAGGAAAACAGAAGGAGAGGGGTTCGCCAGCTTCAGCTGGAATGTCTGTTTGTTGTGTGATGAGTGATGGAAGTAAGAGGATGTATGGTGCAATCATAGAACAGAGGCCATAAGTCTCTAAGTATGAATGCCTCACAGAAAGAAGGCAGAAACCTGAACCAGGACGAGAGGTTCCGCATCTGATGATCCAAGGGGACCAGAAGGACCTCTTACAGTGATACCAGGAGATCTAGTCTACGTTCGAGTGTTCCGGAGGAAGTGGGATCAACCGAGGAGAGAAGGACCATATGAGGTGGGCAAAGCAACAAGAACGGCCGTCAAAGTGAAAGGAAGCCAGACGTGGTACCATCTGAACCACTGCAGCTGAGTCCCAACAGAGAGAAGGATACAACCACATAGAGATGAGGACACAGAGGATGCTGATTCACCAGGAGGGAGCCCGGAGGGAGCAGGAGCAGCGGAAACGATTGAGACGCCAGGGAGGAGCCAAGAAAACAGCAAATGAAGTGAAAGTCAAAATACGACAAGTGCACTGACTAATGCACCCATAAGAGGAGGAGAGGCCTCACAAGGCACAGAATGAGAACATATTTTCCCTAAAAATTGAAACCTTCCAGATGGAAGTTAAGTCCGGCCTGAGGAGGGAGCCTCAGGTGAAGAAAGAGGAGGAAAAGTCCTGCAAGCTGAAGAAAATGGGGATTTCCCCACAATTGACTTTTAAACTTTTGAATGGTCTCCTTTACAGACAATTGAAGTTAGAACAACAAAAGAATAATGACATTGACATAACAGAAGTAACAGTGAATGCTAGTATAGAAACAACAGACTAATGCACAATCAAGACGTAAGGTGGAAGCAGGAAGAGAAGAAAGGAATCAGTCGAACAATCCAAAAAGACTGACAAGGTTAGAATCTCTGTTCCACCTCAACTTATAACAGAAGCAGGAGAACTGAAGTCTATCTCAATCATAAGGATGAAACCCTTACCGGAGATGGCACTCTGTAGATGGACCCATCACCAAACAAAGGGACAAGTCGTTTGGGATCCGAAAGGATGTGACCTGACATTAATCAAAGAAAAAGACGAGAGGGTGCTCATCATGAATCAGATTGAACCAGTTGAAGGTGAAGAATTAATAGTTGAAATAACAAGAACAACAGTGACCGAAGGGAGTAGCACCATGGTCATTAAGGTTGATCCTACCCCTGCACCTGAACAGGAAGAACCTGTGACAACAACAAGGGTGGCGGCTGCTGTGACGACCACAGTAGCTACCACTAAGATGACATCGACCTCCCTTACCAAGCAGATCACCGTATCCACAAAGCAACCTGAGACATCAGAGTCAGGGGAGTTTTTTACTGACATTTGGAACTTTCTGATAAACTCTAATGATCTACCTCAAGATAAGAACATTGAAAGAGCGAAAGAATTAGATATATTAGAACCACTCAAGGACAGCACACGAGAAGAAGTAGTGAAGAACGAGTGGTACAAATGGGCTAAGTATATGGCAAACAAACACAGAATGGACAATTGTATTTTGTGTAGAAAATCACATTTGTCTGATCTTTTAATAGTTTCTGAACTGTCATCATTTAAAAACTGTGTAAGTTGGAAAAAGGACCATTGTACCAATAGAAAGTATTCTGTTCCCTTGTGTGACATAGAATATAGGATTGCTCTGGGTAAGCACTAGGGGTAAAACTATGTTGAATAAGACCATGTTGGGAGACAATGATTGTGATGCCTATAACATTAGAACTGAATTAACTGTACCTCAATTAGACAGAGGTACCGTGGTTAAAGGAAAATATGAATGTTTTTACAGCCATGACACCGAAGGAATTGATGTAGGAAACACCACTGTAGAATGTGATACTATTTGGGTGCTAGAGACTACGGGAGTACGTAGAAATAATGATAAAGGGTTGATAATGAATAGATAAGGGTTGTGTGGTAAAATAACTCAGGTTGCATCATCTCTTACTATGTTGAAAAATCAAGACAGAGGTATTGCTGATTGTTCTTTCCACACATCCAGAAACTACCTGTTGAATGTATTGCATAATGAATGGATTGGTCTTTGTGCCTTAGTTAGAACAATTCAACAGGTTACCATTATTAAATCACCCCATGATGACTATGTTAATCCTAGGGTTAAAAGGGCGTATGAGAAAGACCCTGAGGTATACCTTGATACAATTGGACAGCCTAGAGGTGTACCTCGAGAGTTCAAGGCAAGAGATGAAGTTAAATCAGGATTTGAATCTATATTTTTGTGGTTAACACCAAATAAAAACTTAGAGTGGATTAATTATATATATTATAACCAACAGAGATTCATTAACTATACTGACTCGGCTCTAACAGCGTTGGGGAAACAGGTACAGGCTACCAGTAAAATGACTTGGCAAAATAGTCAGGCTACGAGCAGAGGTTAAGGCAAATGCTGGGTTTGACCCTCATGTTTGGGATTGGTTGGATCTAGCCTTAGGAAAGTGGGGAGCTATGTTTGCTAGGATGGCTATTATGCTGGGAGGAGGGTTATTGGCTCTGGGTATTGTATTTTGTTGTGTTTTACCCTTGGTAAAATCACTTGTGGTCCAGACAACAGTTAAACAGATGTCTGTAAGGAGAGTTGACCCTCCTGTGATAATTAGTCCTGTACCTGGGAGACCAGGTCAGTATACTGACAAAAATGGATAGCCCTGCAATGTGGTTGGTGGACCTCTAGACTGCCCGTTTGGTAATCCAAATTGTCTACATGGAGTGGTGCAGGGAGGTGGTTATGCTTGCCATGATTTTCGTAAGGATGGTCTACCTGTATATGCTGTATTCCCAAATTCAGATGAATGTCTACTTGTGCATGTCCACAAACAGTGTCATTTGCGCCGTAAGTGCAAGTGGTGCAAAAAATGTAATGTGGAAGGCCATGACCATCACGGAGACCCCGTGTTATTGCGTGAAATGTCAAAGAGGAGATTGTAGTATCTGTAAGGATGAGGAATGTGTTCCTATGTAAGGATTTTAGTATATCTCTATTTGTTTAAGGCCTTGTGTTTTTGTATGTTTGGTTGAATTTTTAGATATGTATATCAATGAATATGTCTGGTTTCCTTTAATTAATACTAGTTATGCCTTCTAAAAACTAGGTTAATTTCTAAAACATGTAGGTAACAGAGGGTATTCCGGTTACAAGTGTCTATGGACCATGTCCTTAATCTTCTTAACAAAGGTTGGTATCATTGATATCACTTTATTAGAGAGGTGTCTGCGAGGGAGGATCATGTTGAAATGCTTAAATTTAGAATGATGTTGTGTCAATTTTCTTTTGTAACTGCATGTAGGTCTTTGATTTTCTCATATTAATTTATTATCATACTCATTGTATTATTATTATTTTTTTTATATATCAAATTAGATCTTTTACTCTTATGTAAACTAGAGATGTTTGGTCTAGTTAGGTTTTCATTAATGTTTCTACTTGGATCTTTTACTCCTATTTTAGTATTAATCATTTGGAGATGTTTGGTCCAGTTGGTTTTTATGTTTTACTCTGTTTTTGTATTTTCTTGTCCATCGTAGGTATTCTCATTTACTATCCCAAAGTCATTTTTGTATAATTTATGTGGCTAATTAGCCCCAGAGGAGGGATTTGTAGGAGTAAATGAGATGTATAGGACAGCACATAGATGTATAAAATGGCTGAACATTAAAAATAGATCACAGTAATGAAAGGGAGACACATGGTCTGCTGACCTGACACTAATGAAAGGGAGAGACACATGGTCTGCTGACCTGACACTAATGATAAAGAGATTCATAGTCAGCTGCTTCTAAAAAGAAGGCCTATAGGGTAGAGTCTGCTGATTCCAATAAAGGCAAACAAAACAAAGAGTACATTGACACATTATGCTGACACACTAAAGATAGAGGGACCCATGGTCAGCTGGTTCTAAAAACCTATAGGACAGAATCTGCTGATTCCAATAAAGGCAAGCTGAACAGGGAGTACATTGACACATTAATGAAGGGAAGTGAGACATTATGCTGACAAACTAAAAAGATAGAGGGTCCAGCCACCATTATAATCTAACTGAAAACAGATATGGGCGTTATAGGGCATGAACCAGTAGGAAGCTTGAACTAAAAGATAATGGTGGTGAAAGACTTAAGAAATGAAAGGTCATTTGCATAAGGGATGGACATAATACTATGTGTGTATAAATAGAGTAGCTGGAGTTCTGAGAAAGGGGGTGTTCTGCGGGGTGTGTTCCGCGGGGTGTGTTCCGCGGGGACATGCCAGTTGGCTGTACAGTTGTAATAAAGAGCATGTTTGAATTTACAAGTTCTGATAAGCGTTGTATTTGAAATGATTTTCCACGACACATGTTCCACGATAAGTAGCATTAAATCTAATGAGCATTTGTTGAGTATTTCACCCCATTGCTGAACGAAAGTTTTGTCGTTATTACCTATAGTAGGCTCCTTCTGTATTCTCAGTCCTCTTGGAATGCGCTTGTTGCGCCAATACTCACTAAGAGTGGTGCCATGCAGGAACAAACGTGTTTCTTTCTCTCGAAGTCTCTGAAGTTGGATTTTGAGTTCGACAGTCGAGCGTGGAACTGGGTTGTCCATGTTGGAGGTAGGAAAAAGAATCTTGTTTGCGTCTTCTTGTGTGAATGAAAGGGTACTCGCACAGTGCGTGGTAAGTGAGTTGATCTCTCGTAGTGGATCCATTGTATACTTGGTACGTCTTTAACTAGTGTGTATACTTACAAGATTTAAGAGTGCGGAGTGTAAGATAGTTATACAAATACAAAAAGGCACTCGCACATCTGAGCAATCTTATTTGCAGGTGCATGGCATCAATTGAACAAGATGAAGGAAAAGGAAACCGCACACTGCTCTTGATAGTATCACCGATATTTAATAAGCTTACGTATCGGCCACACGGCCTTCGTCAGAGCTTTTGGGATTTTTTGAAAGTTGCACCCTTATGTAGACCTGGCTCCACCCACATCCGTTCTACACATCGAAGGGGGTTGGAGGCAAAGGAAAATAAATAAGTGCTACCAAATATAACAATGTGCATTTCATAAATATTACAAAAGTGTATAAATAAGGCGTATTGAACACTTCTGTATAATCTCAATGAGGACATAGCAAGTTCATTAGTCATTGGGTACATCATATGAAAAACGTCAGAATAATCTACAAGAGACACACATTTCATGTTCCAATTCACAGCATAACATACAAAGGCATTTCATCATTAAGTCCTTTTGGAAACAATGTCTGGAGGGTGAAAATCCAAAAACATTCTCTTTTACTCAGAGTATTATTAATATCACCTCCCCTGTCTGATATCTTAACTTTCTCTATGCCACAAAATCTAAAGGTGGAAATGTCATGCTTCATGTCATTGAAATGTACAGCGACTGGATAATCCCTGTCGTTTCTCCTGATTGAACTTTTGCTGTGAATTGGAACATGAAATGTGTGTCTCTTGTAGATTATTCTGACGTTTTTCATATGATGTACCCAATGACTAATGAACTTGCTATGT
This sequence comes from Salvelinus alpinus, assembly GCF_045679555.1. Taxonomy (NCBI): domain Eukaryota; kingdom Metazoa; phylum Chordata; class Actinopteri; order Salmoniformes; family Salmonidae; genus Salvelinus; species Salvelinus alpinus. Next base: position 40,428,365 of record NC_092102.1, on the reverse strand, counting down.
CCTCATTGAGATTATACAGAAGTGTTCAATACGCCTTATTTATACACTTTTGTAATATTTATGAAATGCACATTGTTATATTTGGTAGCACTTATTTATTTTCCTTTGCCTCCAACCCCCTTCGATGTGTAGAACGGATGTGGGTGGAGCCAGGTCTACATAAGGGTGCAACTTTCAAAAAATCCCAAAAGCTCTGACGAAGGCCGTGTGGCCGATACGTAAGCTTATTAAATATCGGTGATACTATCAAGAGCAGTGTGCGGTTTCCTTTTCCTTCATTTTTTTATTTAATGAAACGTGGTCCATTTAATTCCCACCAATTGAGATTCTGGCTTTTTTTTATATATATTTATTTCTAATTCCTACAAGTGAATGCAATGTAGTTGGATTTTACATTTAAATATTATTTGTTTATACGGAACCATTCAGATTTGGCCATGCCTGAGTTAGCTTCATTGATTAGTGAATCAAAATTCTTGTGTGATAAAATCAAGTTGGTATCATCAGCAAAAATAATTGGAATTATGGTAGAAGACACAGCAGCAAGGTCATTGATATAGATTAGAAATAACAACGGTCCCTGGATCGAACCCTGTGGAACACCACAAGATATCTTTGCCCTGGTAGATAAACAATCATTTGCTAATAGAATTTGTTTCTATCATGAACATAATTATAAAGCCATTTATATGTACAATCATGGAAACCATAATAATGCAATTTAATCAATAATATTTAATGATCAACCGTGTCAAAAGCTTTTGATAAATGTAGAAAGATGCAAAGAGCATATTCATTACTGTTTAGGGCTGTCACGTTCCTGACCTGTTTTCTGTTAGTTTTGTATGTGTTAGTTGGTCAGGACGTGAGTTTGGGTGGGCAGTCTATGTTTTCTGTTTCTATGTTGGTTTAAAGGGTGACCTAATATGGCTCTCAATTAGAGGCAGGTGTTTTTCAGTTCCTCTGATTGAGAGTCATATTAAGGTAGGTGTTTTCACACTGTTTGTTTGTGGGTGGTTGTCTTCCGTGTCTGTGTCTGTGTACCACACGGGACTGTTTTCGGTTTGTTAGTTTTATGTAGTCTGTTCCTGTTCGTGCGTTCTTCACGTTATATGTAAGTTCGTGTTCAGGTCTGTCTGCATCGTTTATTTGTTTTGTTAGTTTATTCAAGTATAGTTTGTTTTTCGTCGTGTTCTAATAAATCATTATGTATTCACAACCCGCTGCGCCTTGGTCGAATCACTACTCCTCCTCTTCGTATGAAGAGAGAGAGGAACACCGTTACAAGGGCTGTAAAGATTTTATCTATAAGTTGCAAAAGAGTCACATCTGTGGAGTAGTTTTTACTAAAAACATATTGGTGCTCATATAAAATAAAGTGGTTTAAATGTTAAAAAATGATTTGATACACCAGTTTATCTAGTATTTTAGAACAACATGATAGTACAGATATTGGGTGATAATGTGTAAAATATCTTGTATCCCGAGATTTAGAGATGGGGATAACTTTGAACATTTTAAAATCTTTAGGAAAAATACCAGTTTGCATTGATTTGGTGAAGATATACAGCATGTTTGAGACTCAATCATTAAGGAAGACACTGAAGCCCTATTACTAGCAGAGAAGGGAAATGTGTCTTCATGGTGTCCAAGGGATTTATATACAATTCTCAGATTTTCTTTGACAGAGAGAAACTCACATTCACAAAAAAGTAAATCAATTCAAATGAGATAACATCAAGATCATTGTATTCCCAACATTAAATTGAGATGGGATAGCTGTAGAACCCTTTCATTATTCAACAACAGTTGATTGATTCTTTTCTAAGTTTACTTTTTATAGTTTGAGAAATTTGCTCGTAAAATATATTTTTGGGGATATCCGAAGTAGATGGGTAAATTTGTTTTTATAATAGGTAGAATTCAGTATTGGTGAGAAACTTTTCATACAACTTGGTTTTTTTCAACTGAGGATGTAGGAATTAATACAGAATTGAAGGATTTGAGAAAAGTCTGGTAAGCACACTCCTCATTGGGATGATTATAAACATTTTTCCATTAAATAATACCAATAAACATCTTAAATAGCTCAGAATTACATTTGTTAAATATTCTCCATTCCCACCTGTTCATTTCCAGCTGCCACGAGAAGTGGAATATTGGAAACTGGTCAGAAATGTCAGTATAAAGTATACCTGTTATATCCATATTATTCAAAGTATTAGTACAAATATTATCAATATTATCAGTTTATTGGGGTGGAGTCACCATCTTGCTCTTGGCAGACTGAATGTAAAAGCTAATCCAATGTAGGAGTTTCAGCTGCTGAAGTTGACTGCTTTGTACTTCTGTACAGTTGCTGGCCATGGTGCTGAGAGACATAGACAGAATTTAAATAAAACATTTCATACACTTAGCTTCTTGCAGCATTAAAGGCCCACTGCAGTCAAAGATATGATTTGCCTGTGTTTATATATGTTTCAACACTATGTAGTTGGAATAATACTATGAAATGGTGAAAATTATGACAATGCCCTTTTAGAGTAAGAGCTGCTTGAAATGACCGCCTGAAATTTCAGCCTGTTTTGGTGGGATGGAGTTTTGGCCTGCTTGGTGACAATAACACCAATAGGAAATAGACTTCCAATCCTTTCTTCCAATAACAGCTAGTGTTAATTTTCCCACTTCCCACTCAGACCACTCCGACAGTCCAAGCAAAATTATTGCATGAGAAATTGCTCTTTGCTAAGAAGCTATTTTTGTTTCTTTTTTAAATTACACAGAAATTATTTGATAGTGAGACAAAAACAGCTACAATGGACATAAAAAAATCCAGTTATATTTAACCAAACACTGACATCTAGTGGAAGTGTCCTGCACAGACTCAAGCTAATATAAATGACAACTCAGGAGAGCCCACCCCTGACATACTTCTCTAGCAGGAAGGAGCAAAGCTCACAACAGAACAGCGCTGTAACATTCAGCTATTCAGCATTCAGCTCAACTGATATATGACATATAGAAAGACCAATAACCTTTGTAAACAATCAAGAATCAAAACAACAATTGAAGACTAAGGAACAAAGGCAGGTAAAACACAGATTTCTGAGTTCAGTTGACATTTCAAGAGTAAACATTCATCAAAAAAGTTGTCAAAAGTGAAACTAAACCTTCAATTCAAAAGCCATAAAAGAGAGATAAGCTGTGAGAAATGGCCTCTAAAGCTTCTCTCTCCGAGGATGATTTCTCCTGTCCTGTATGCTGTGACATCTTCAATGATCCTGTGGTCCTGTTGTGTAGCCACAGCTTCTGTAAAGCCTGTCTGGAGGAATACTGGAAAGAGAAGACATCTCGACAATGTCCAGTCTGCAGAAAAAAATCCTCAATGGAATTCCCCCCCTGTAACCTGGTTTTAAAGAACCTGTGTGAGGCCTACTTACAGGATAGAAGTCAGAGAGCTTCAGCAGTGCCTGAGGTGCTCTGCAGTCAGCACAGTGAGAAACTCAACCTCTTCTGTCTGGAGGATAAACAGCCCATCTGTTTGGTGTGTCAAACTTCAAAAAAGCATAAAAGTCATGACTGCTGCCCAATAGATGAAGCTGTACTGGATCATAAGGTAGGATATGTATTTAACACTACTTGACTTGTTGGCATATATTGTGGAATGTGAATAAAGATCTGTGTGAATCCAATCCTTTTACACACAGCATCTCTTTATAATGTTGTTTCATTCTAGGAGGAACTCAAGACTTCCTTGAAGCCCTTACAGGAGAAATTAAAGGTCTTTGGAGAAGTTAAACTGACCTGTCATAAAAGAGCCAACCACATCAAGGTAAGAATACAGAGTGAAGCTGAAATACAATGATACTGTGAAGATTTACCATAACCCTGTGGAATTATAGATGATCAATTATTGATATTTTTGACATTCCTCTCTACTGTCTCCAGAGTCAGGCCCAGCACACAGAGAGGCTGATTAAGATGAGGTTTGAGATGCTTCATCAGTTTCTACATGAGGAAGAGAGAGCCAGGATAGCTGAACTGAAGGAGGAAGAGGAGCAGAAGAGTCTGATGATGAAGAAGAAGATTGAGCTGATGAGCAGAGAGATATCATCACTTTCAGACACAATCAGAACCATAGAGGAAGAGCTGGGAGCTGAGGACATCTCATTCTTGCAGGTAAGGACTAATCGACCTCTGATAAATCAACTGCCCTATCAGTTATGAAATAAATATTGTAATAATCAATTGATATGTTTTAGATTGATTTGCTATGATCAATACATCTATAAATGTGTTATTTTGTTTCCCTACAGAACTACAAGGATACAGTGAAAAGGTAAGGGGACTTTATTATGTCTCTCTCTTCTCTGTGGTTCTGTATCAAACCCCACAGCAACACTGACTCCTGAATGTTCTTCCAGAGCCCAGTGTACACTGCCAGATCCAGAGAGGGTTTCAGGAGCGCTGATAGACGTGGCAAAGCACCTGGGAAACCTGCAGTTCAGAGTCTGGGAGAAGATGCAGGGAGTAGTTCACTACAGTGAGTAGATCTTTTTGATATAATTGGTATTAAACTGAGCGTACAAAGCATTAAGAACACCTGCTCTTTCAAAGATAAAGCTATGATCCCTTATTGATGTCACTTGCTAAATCCACTTCAATCAGTGTAGATAAAGGGGAGGAGACAAGTTTAAGAAGGATTTTTAGTCCTTGAGACAGTTGAGAAATGGATTGTGTATGTGTGCCATTCACAGGGTGAATAGGCAAGACGAAATATGTAAGTGCCTTTGAATGGGTATGGTAGTTGGTGCCAGGGGCACTGGTTTGTGTCAAGAACTGCAACACTGCTGGGCTTTTCAGCTCAACATTTTCCAGTGAATATCTACAATGGTCCACCACCCAAAGGACATCCAGCCAAATTGACCCAACTGTGGGAAGCATTGGATTCAACATGGGCCAGAAAACGGAATATTAGGAATGTGTTCTTAATGTTTTGTACACAGTGTATATTGGACCTATACTGTAACTCTCCAAAACTGAAAGAATAGAGTGAATTATATTTAGAATTACCTATATTCTGCCCTTGAATTGCATTCCCATGCAAAACTAGACAGATAGCTAACAACTAAGTCTTCAATAAAACTCCCAAGGCGTAACTTTTCTTGAATTAATATATTGAAAACGTTTATGTTGTGAAACTGCAAAATACAGAAAATAATATACAGTAGTATTCAATTCACATCGACATACTGTTGCTGTACATTATACATTTCAAGTTGAAGTTGCATAAATACAAAGCACGTGCTAAGGTACTGTACTGAGACAGACAGGGAGCAGGCCTCGAACCCTCGACCTTCTAGCCCGAAGTCCAGCGCGCTATCGACAGTGCCGCAAAAGCATGCTCAAACCGCAGAGTCGATTTCCGCGTTTATAAACCCAAGGTTGTTATAGTACCATGCATCTGGCATGATGCCAAACCATATAGCTAATTGTTACTCATATGGTAATTGGCTAACTCCTTTCATTACTCTAATAATGTACAACCATCTCTGTAGAATAACAACGCATATTACACTAGAAACAGTAACAAAACTATAGAATTGGATATTTTACAATTTGATGGCATGACGCACGAACAAAGTAATACAGCTGACGGGATACATGAAAGGCAAGGCTATTTGAGTGAGTAAATGCAACCAACCAACATTGATATGTAAGAATTTATATCAATAACAAGATATTCATCACTAGCAATATGCTTGAATCGAATTTACGAACAAATATTTTACGAGGCTGAAGCGTGACAAGAGACCTGCACCGTCGCGTTGTTTTTAGCTGCTTCTCGGCGTCTCTTCCTGTTTCCTTCTCTGCGTGTCTCTTCCTGTTTTCCTTACAGTCTAAGTATCAGAAAGCTCCACTAGGGGGCGAAAAACACCATGGAACACAATGAAAATCCCTTTTAACAATTGTAATAAAATAATCTGTTCCCTTCTAACAGGATGGCAGCACAACCTGTACATTTGCTTTGTACGTTTTCAGAGGATCTTCCAATAAGTCATGTGCACATACAGTTGAAGTCGGAAGTTTATATACACCTTAGCCAAATACATTTATACTCAGTTTTTCACAATTCCTGACATTTAATCCTAGTAAAAATTCCCTGTCTTAGGTCAGTTAGGTTCACCACTTTATATTAAGTATGTGAAATGTCAGAATAATAGTAGAGAATTATATATTTCAGCTTTTATTTCTTTCATCACACTCCCAGTGGGTCAGAAGTTTGCATACACTCAATTAATATTTGGTAGCATTGCCTTTAAATTGTTTAACTTGGGTCAAACATTTCGGGTAGCCTTCCACAAACTTCCCACAAATGTTTTTGTCCCATTCCTCCTGACGGAGCTGGTGTAACTGAGTCAGGTTTGTAGGCCTCCTTGCTCGCACACGCTTTTTCAGTTCTGCCCACAAATTTTCAATGGGATTGAGGTCAGGGCTTTGTGATGGCCACTCCAATACCTTGACTTTGTTGTCCTTAAGACATTTTGACACAACTTTGGAAGTATGCTTTGGGTCATTGTCCATTTGGAAGACACATTTGCAACCAAGCTTTAACTTCTTGACTGATGTCTTGAGATGTTGCTTCAACATATCCACGTAATCTTCCTGGCTCATGATGCCATCTATTTTGTGAAGTGCAACAGTCCCTCTTGCAGCAAAGCAACCCCACAACATGATGCTGCCATCCCCGTGCTTCACGGTTGGGATGGTGTTCTTCGGCTTGCAAGCCTCCCTCTTTTTCCTCCAAACATAACGATGGTCATTATGGCCAAACAGTTCTGGTCTTGTTTCATCAGACCGGAGGACATTTCTCCAAAAAGTATGATCTTTGTCCCCATGTGCAGTTGCAAACCGTAGTCTGGCTTTTTTATGGCGGTTTTGGAGCAGTGGCTTCTTCCTAGCTGAGCGGCCTTTCAGGTTATGTCGATATAGGACTCGTTTTACTGTGGATATAGATACGTTTGTGCCTGTTTCCTCCAGCATCTTCACAAGGTCCTTTGCTGTTGTTATGGGATTGATTTGCATTATTCGCACCAAAGTACGTTCATCTCTAGGAGACAGAACGTGTCTCCTTCCTGAAAGGTATGACGGCTGCGTGGTCCCATGGTGTTTATACTTGCATACTATTGTTTGTACAGATGAACTTGGGACCTTCAGGTGTTTGGCAATTGCTCCCAAGGATGAACCAGACTTGTGGGGGTCTACAATGTTTTTCCGAGGTCTTGGCTGATTTCTTTTGATTTTCCCATGATGTCAAGCAAAGAGGCACTGAGTTTGAAGGTAGGCCTTGAAATTCATCCACAGGTACACCTCCAATTGACTCAAATGATGTCAATTAGCTGATCAGAAGCTTATATAGCCATGACATTTTCTGGAATTTCCCAAGCTGTTTAAATGCACAGTCAACGTAGTGTATGTAAACTTCTGACCCACTGGAATTGTGATACAGTGAATTATAAGTGAAATAATCTGTCTGTAAACAATTGTTGTAAAAATGACTTGTGTCATGCACAAAGTAGACTTGCCCAAACTACAGTTTGTTAACAAGAAATTTGTGGAGTGGTTGAAAAACGAGTTTTAATGACTCCAACCTATGTGTATGTAAACTTCCAACTTCAACTGTACATAACACAAAACATAAAATACATAGCATTATATATCATATACAGTAATGTATTCCCCCTTCATTTTAATTAACACAGTGTGTTTGTGTTCTCTCTGTCCAGCTCCAGTGACTCTGGACCCCAACACTGCCCACCCACATCTCATCGTGTCTGATGATCTGACAAGTGTGAGATACAGTGATGAGAAACAGCAGCTTCCAGACAACCCAGAGAGGTTTGATGAGGAAGAAACTGTCCTGGGTTTTGAGGGTTTTAACTCAGGAACACACAGCTGGGTCATTGATGTTGGGGAGAATATATACTGGTACCTGGGTGTGATCACAGAGTCTGTCCAGAGGAAGGGAGACAGTGGATATTGGGATGGATCCTGGGGTGTGTTGTTTGGTGGTGGTGATTATAAAACACATGTACCAAAGCAGCCACTCACTCCCCTCACAGTGAGACAGAACCCCCAGAGGATCAGAGTGCAGCTAGACTGGGAAGGAGGAAAGCTGTCATTCTCTGACCCTGTCAATAACACACATCTACACACATTCACACACACTTTCACTGAAAGAGTCTTTCCATTCATCTGCACTGGCTTTTGTCCCCTCCCTCTGAGAGTGTTACCAGGTAAGGTGACTGTTTCAGTGGATACTGTCTCTGTCTGAATCAGGGACTAACATGATGTAAATGAGTCAGTAACACCCATTGATGTCCTTCATTACGATTCTCACAGAGGGAGGACACACTGTGATGTAGTAGAGGGGACCTTCGTCCATTAACTCAGGAGCACACAGCTGGGACATTGATGTTGGGGAGCCTGGGTGTGACCGCAGAGTCTGTCCGGACCTTCCTCCATTAAGAACACTCTTGCTGAAACACTTTCACCTGTCAGAAAAGGTTCACCATTATCAAATCAAATCAAGTTTATTTTATATAGCCCTTCGTACATCAGCTAATATCTCAAAGTGCTGTACAGAAACCCAGCCTAAAACCGCAAACAGCAAGCAATGCAGGTGTAGAAGCACGGCGGCTAGGAAAAACTCCCTAGAAAGGCCAAAACCTAGGAAGAAACCTAGAGAGGAACCAGGCTATGAGGGGTGGCCAGTCCTCTTCTGGCTGTGCCGGGTGGAGATTATAACAGAACATGGCCAAGATGTTCAAATGTTCATAAATGACCAGCATGGTCAAATAATAATCAGGAGTAAATGTCAGTTGGCTTTTCATAGCCGATCATTAAGAGTATCTCTACCGCTCCTGCGGTCTCTAGAGAGTTGAAAACAGCAGGTCTGGGACAGGTAGCACGTCCGGTGGACAGGTCAGGGTTCCATAGCCGCAGGCAGAACAGTTGAAACTGGAACAGCAGCAAGGCCAGGTGGACTGGGGACAGCAAGGAGTCATCATGCCCGGTAGTCCTGACGCATGGTCCTAGGGCTCAGGTCCTCCGAGAGAGAGAAAGAAAGAGAGAAGGAGAGAATTAGAGAGAGCATACTTAAATTCACACAGGACACCGGATAAGACAGGCAAAGTACTCCAGATATAACCAACTGACCCTAGCCCCCCGACACATAAACTATTGCAGCATAAATACTGGAGGCTGAGACAGGAGGGGTCAGGAGACACTGTGGCCCCATCCGATGATACCCCCAGACAGGGCCAAACCGGAAGGATATAACCCCACCCACTTTGCCAAAGCACAGCCCCCACACCACTAGAGGGATATCTTCAACCACCAATTTACCATCCTGAGACAAGGCCGAGTATAGCCCACAAAGATCTCCACCACAGCAATACAATAATCACTATTAATATTACAATAACCATTATTAATTTTACAATAATCACTGTTACTATACAATAACCACTATTAATATTACAATAACCATTATTCATATTACAATAATCACTATTATATTACAATAACCATTATTAATATTACGATAATTACTGTTACTATACAATAACCATTATTAATACTATTTATTTAACACTTTCACCAGTCAGACAATAATCTCTAACATCGGACCAAGTTTCCCAACATTTTAGTTCTATGTTAACAGAGATTGGTCAAACAGTGGTAGTCATCACTATTATAGAATATAAATGTCACCTGTTGGTTGTTGGGTTTTCTTTTTAACACATTTAGATGTTGTCACTGGTTATGTTAACACTGGCATGTACCCCAATACACTTGGGCTCCCTGAAAAACATTTGCCGTATAGTGTTGTGGCTGTGGACCAAGACTCAGTTAACTAGCCTGTTAACACCAACACATGTAACATATGTCTGTCTATGTAATGTAACACATTTTCATCAAATAAACATGTTAAATTATCTCAAGGGTCTTCCATATGTGTTGGATCATGGGGTTAAATTAAGATCAGCTGCACACAAATACTGTGTACACACACATACACACACATACACACACATACACAAGCACACATTCACAAACACAACTCCAGGCTCTTGTTTGGGGAGTTGGTTTGTTGGGTGGAGTCACCATCTTGCTCTTGGCAGACTGAATGTAAACTCCAGTCCAATGTAGGAGTTTCAGCTGCTGAAGTTGACTGCTTGGCAGTTCCATACAGTTGCTGTCCATGGTGCTGAATTGACCAGAGACATAGATAGTCAGAATTCAGCTAACAGTCAAGTCAGATGAGGAGAAACCTTAGATCAGTTTATTTGGTAAATTTCATACACCTGGCATTTTGAAGCATTCAAATCCAGTTATATTTAAACTCTGACATCAAGTGGAAGTGTCCTGCACAGACTCAAACTGATATAAACGACAACTCAGCAGAGAGCTCCACCCTACTCCTGTTTAACAGGAAGGAGAAAAGCTCACAGCAGAACAGTGCTGTAACATTCAACTATTTAGAATTCAGCTAAGCTGATATCTGTCTTATAGAAGGACCAATAATCTTTGTAAACAACCAAGAATCAAAACAACAATTGAAGACTAAGGAACACATGTCACGCTCGTTAAAATGGACTGACCAAGGCGCAGCGTGAGTTGGGTTCCACATATTTATTTACAGTGAAACTTCAACAAAAACAATAAACAACCAACGAAACGTGAAGTAATGTAGTGCAACATGCACATACACAAAACATTATCCCACAAAGGCAGGTGGGAACAGGGACACCTTATGTATGATCCCCCATTAGAGACAACGATAATCAGCTGCCTCCAGTTGGGAACCATACTCAATCCCAAACATAGAAATAAATTGACTAGAACACCCCCTAGTCACGCCCTGACCTACAACACTAGGCAAGAGAATCTCCAGTTGGAGATGTGTAAACTTGAGGCAGAAAAAGAACAGCGGCAGTTGGAGTTCAAAATGCGCCAGATGGAACTGGAGGTGGAGACAGCGAGGCTAGCCTCCGTTCCTGCTGTGCCTGCTAGTGAGGCGTCCTCGCCAGCTGTAGCTTCCAACACTTTTGACATTAGTAGGCAGATTGCCTTGGTACCTTTGTTCAGAGAGTCAGAGGTTGACTCCTATTTTTGTGTATTTGAACGTATAGCCGTAGCATTGAAATGGCCTGAAGAGGTATGGTGCTTATTACTTTAATGTAAATTAGCTGGTAAAGCCCAAGAGGTTTTGTCAGCGCTACCTCTGGAGGACAGTTTGAATTATGAGGTGCTCAAAGCTACTGTTCTTCACGCCTATGAGCTTGTGCCTGAGGCATACCGACAGAGATTTAGGTCTCATAGAAAGTCTTCTAGTAAGACTTATGTGGAATTTGCTAGAGGCAGGTTCCATTAACCTCACGTGCTTCTGAGATTTCTGCCTTTGTGACCCCAGACAACTTCCTACAATACTCTGTCATGGCTTTTGGGATGCGAAATGCACCAGCCACTTTCCAACGACGGGTTAACTCCGTATTAGCTGGCGTTCCCAATTGTAGTGCCTACCTTGATGATCTGGTGATTTATTCGTCTGAGTGGTCAGATCATGTTAACTCTCTAAGAGTTTGGGAAGGCTACTGTTACCTATCTCGGCAAAGAGATCGGACATGGACAGGTGCGCCCTGTTGATGCCAAGGTCTTGGCTATAAATGCATTCCCCGCACCTACCACCAGACAAGAGCTATGCCGCTTTTTGGGGATGGTTGGCTACTACCTTAGTTTCTGTAAACATTTCTCTGCGGTAGTTGCTCCATTGACCGATTTACTCAGTCCGGCAAGATTGTTTGAGTGGTCCCCTGATTGTCAGGTAGCTTTTGATACTGCTAAAGCACTCTTATGTAAAACCCCTGTACTTGCTGCTCCGGATTTTGAACAACCTTTAAAACTTGTGGTAGATGCTAGTGCCAAAGGTGCAGGTGCTGTTCTACTGCAGCAGGACAAGAGTGGAGTGGATCATCCTGTTTGTTATTTTTCACGAAAATTTAACAAATATCAAACAAACTATGCGACCATAGAACAAGAAGCTCTGCTTTGTTGTTATCTCTGCAATACTTTGAGGTATATATTGGTTCCAGCGCCCTAACAGTGATCATATATACTGACCATAACCCTTTAGTGTTTCTCCACCAGATGTACAACCAGAACCAGCGCCTTATGCGTTGGGCGCTTATTGTACAAAATTATCATTTGGAGATCCGTCACAAAAAGGGTTCTGATAATGTATTAGCAGATGCTTTGTCTCGTGTGTAAAAATGATGATTGTTGTATTTTTTGTAAATACTTTGTTAGCAATCCTTATAGGGTTGCTCTTTTAAGGGTGGGAGTATTACGGATACAGGTATCCTGAGTGTGTATCCTGTGTGTATTTTCTTTTCTCTCCTTCTCCCCTCACAGGTGGCAATCATCGGGTCACCAATCAGTCGCTAATCAGAAGACACCTGCTCCTTTTCTCTTACCCTATCACATCCCCTTTCCCTTGGTTTAAAAACCCAGTCAGTTGTTTTCTCTGGAGCTCGATCTCTCTGTGTTTCAATCTCTCTGTCTCAATCTCTCTTTGTCTCTCTTTGTATGCAGAGATCTCTCTTTTGTTTTTGCAACTACATGTCACTTTGTCCGTTATCCTGTGAGTATTGTTTTGTTATGGTGTTTGACTGTTTGTTTGATGGTGGGAAAAGGGGGTACCAAGACAAGTCACCCATGGGTATACATTACCCGTAGGAATACTTTGTCTAAGAACATTAGTTAGAACTGGGCAGACCACCCACTGTATTTTATTGGTTAAATTTTGTACCATTCCTCTTTACAAAACTGTTTCAGTTCAGAAATATTATTGGGATGTCTGATGTGAACTGCTCTCTTGAGGTCATGCCACAGCATCTCAATCACTATTAACCACTATTAAAATTACAATAACCACTATAAATATTAAATAATCACTGTTAATATTACAATAATCACAATTAAATTACAATAACCACTATAAATATTACAATAACTGCTGTAAATATTACAATAACCACTATTGATATTACAATAACCACTATTGATATTAGAGTAATCACTATAAATATTACAATAACTAGTATTAATATTAAATAATCACTGTTAATATTACAATAATCACTATTAATATTACAATAACCACTATTAATATGACAATAACTACTATTAATTTTACAATAATCACTATTAATATTACAATAACCGATATTAATATTACAATAATCACTATTAATATTACAAAACCCCTATAAATATTACAATAACCGTTATTAATATTACAATAACCACTATTGATATTACAATAATCACTATTGATATTACAATACTCACTATTAATATTACAATAATCACTATTAATATTACAATAACCATTATAAATATTAAATTGTCACGGCCGTCAAAAGGAGGAGACCAAGGCGCAGCGTGGTATGCGTACATTCTTCTTTAATATAAGAATGAACACTGAACAAAACTAACAAAATAACAAAACGAGCCGTGAAGCTATACAAAAGAGTGCTGACAGGCAACTACACATAGACAAGAACCCAACCAAACCAAAAGGGAAAATGGCAACCTACATATGATCCCCAATCAGAGACAACGATAAACAGCTGCCTCTGATTGGGAACCATATCAGGCCACCATAAACCTACACATCACCTAGACCTACGTACCCTAGACTTACAAAAACCCTAGACAATACAAAACCCCTAGACAATACAAAAACTAGCGTACCCACCCTCGTCATACCCTGACCTAACCAAAATATAAAGAAAACATAGATATCTAAGGTCAGAGCATGACATAAATAATCACTGTTAATATTCCAATAATCACTATTAATATGACAATAACCACTATTAATATGACAATAACCACTATTAATATTACAATAATCACTATTAATATTACAATAACCACTATTAATATTACAATAACCACTATTAATATCACAATAATCACTATTAATATTACAATAACCACTATTAATATGACAATAACCACTATTCATATTACAATACTCACTATTAATATTACAATAACCAATATTAATATTACAATAATCACTATTAATATTACAATAACCACTGTAAATATTACAATAACCACTATTAATATTACAATAACCACTATGGATATTACAATAACCACTATGGATATTACAATAACCACTATGGATATTACAATAATCACTATTGGTATTACAATAACCACTATTAATATTACAATAATCCGTATTAATATTACAATAACCATTATTAATATTACAATAATCACTGTTACTATACAATAACCATTAGTAATACTATTTATCTAACATTTTCACCAGTCAGAAAATAATCTCTAACATCTGACCAAGTTTCCCAACATTTTAGTTCTATGTTAACAGAGATTGGTCAAACATTGGTAGTCATCACTATTATAGAATATAAATGTCACCTAAACTGTGTACACGTACGTACACACACACACACACACACACACACACACACACACACACACACACACACACACACACACACACACACACACAGACCTCCAGGCTCTTGTTTGGGGAGTTTGGTTTATTGGGGTGGAGTCACCATCTTGCCCTTGGCAGTGGCAGTTCTAGCTTGTATGGCTCCCTGACCCCCCTTCAGTGCCCCCCCCCCCCCCCCCCTTCCTCATGTCACGTTCTGACCATAGTTCTTGTGTGTTTTGCTTGTTTTAGTGTTGGTCACACTCCCCGCCCGCCAGTCAGGAGCCGCCAGAGCCGCCCGCCAGTCAGGAGCCGCCAGAGCCGCCCGCCAGTCAGGAGCCGCCAGAGCCGCCCGCCAGTCAGGAGCCGCCAGAGCCGCCCGCCAGTCAGGAGCCGCCAGAGCCGCCCGCCAGTCAGGAGCCGCCAGAGCCGCCCGCCAGTCAGGAGCTGCCAGAGCCGCCCGCCAGTCATGAGCTGCCCTCCAGTCATGAGCTG
This sequence comes from Salvelinus alpinus, assembly GCF_045679555.1. Classification (NCBI taxonomy): domain Eukaryota; kingdom Metazoa; phylum Chordata; class Actinopteri; order Salmoniformes; family Salmonidae; genus Salvelinus; species Salvelinus alpinus. The sequence continues at coordinate 40,413,325 of NC_092102.1, read as the reverse complement.
CCCTCCAGTCATGAGCTGCCCTCCAGTCATGAGCTGCCCTCCAGTCATGAGCTGCCCTCCAGTCATGAGCTGCCCTCCAGTCATGAGCTGCCCTCCAGTCATGAGCTGCCATTCAGTCCGGAGCAGCCATTCAGTCCGGAGCTGCCATTTGTCGGGAGCTACCTCTCTGTCCTGAGCTGTCTCCTCAATCTGATGGGGCCCTTTGTGAGGGTTCCTAGGCCAAGGTCGGCGGCGAGGGTCGCCACTCAAAGGACGCTAAGGAGGGGGACAAAGACAATGGTGGAGTGGTGTCCTCGTCCAGCGCCGGAGCCGCCACCACGGACAGATGCCCACCCAGACCCTCCCCTTGAGTTTTAGCTGGTGCGTTCGGAGTCCGCACCCCAGGAGGGGGGTACTGTCACGTTCTGACCATAGTTATTGTGTGTTTCGCTTGTTTTAGTGTTGGTCAGGACGTGAGCTGGGTGGGCATTCTATGTTGTGTGTCTAGTTTGTCTGTTTCTGTGTTCGGCCTAATATGGTTCTCAATCAGAGGCAGCTGTCAATCGTTGTCCCTGATTGGGAATCATATATAGGTGGCTTGTTTTGTGTTGGGGATTTGTGGGTGGTTGTTTCCTGTCTCTGTGTTTTCTCTGCACCAGCTAGGACTGTATCGGTTTGCCACAGTTTGTTATTTTGTAATTTGTAAGTGTTCACTGTTTATTCGTTATATTAAACATGTTGAGCACAAGCTACGCTGCGTCTTGGTCCGATCCCTGCTACACCTCCTCTTCTCTTGAAGAGAAGGAAGGCTGCCGTTACACCTCAGACAAAAAAATAAGACATTCTGCACTAACTGTAATTTTATTCAGATATTTGGAACAACACAAATAAATAATCATACCATTTAAAACTAGATAAATATAAAAATATATACGAAAATAAGACTCATAAATACCAAACCAACAAAGACAAATAGAAACAAATTTGTGTTTATTTGGCACTTGAGCATCAATACATTTCCCATTCCACAACACTGTGAACCAAGAGTCAAGACTAAACCAATTCACCTTGGTGGTGTTAAAATGACTCTTAACGATTTGGCACAAACCATAAAAAAATATAACAATATGTCTGTGAATCTATACACTGCCAGTCAAAAGTTTTAGAACACCTACTCATTCAAGGGTTTTTCTTATTTTTACTATTTACTACATTGTAGAATAATAGTGAAGACATCAAAACAATGAAATAACACATGGAATCCTGTAGTAAGCAAAAAAGTGTTAAACAAATCAAAATATATTTTATATTTGAGATTCTTCAAATAGCCACCCTTTGCCTTAATGACAGCTTTGCACACTCTTGGCATTCTCTCAACCAGCTTCATGAGGTAGTTACCTGGAATGCAATTCAATTCACAGGTGTGCCTTCTTAAAAGTTAATTTGTGGAATTTCTTTCCTTCATAATGTGTTTGAGCCAATCAGTTGTGTTGTGACAAGGAAGGGGGTATACAGAAGATAGCCCTATTTGGTAAAAGACCAAGTCCATATTATGGCAAGAACAGCTCAAATAAGCAAAGAGAAATGACAGTCCATCATTAATTCAAGACATGGAGGTCAGCCAATATGGAACATTTCAAGAACTTTGAAAGTTTCTTCAAGTGCAGTCGCAAAAACCATCAAGCGCTATGATGAAACTGGCTCTCATGAGGCCCGCCACAGGAAAGGAAGACCCAGAGTTACCTCTGCTGCAGAGGATAAGTTCATTAGAGTTACCAGCCTCAGAAATTGCAGCCCAAATAAATGCTTCACAGAGTTCAGGTAACAGACACATCTCAACATCAACTGTTCAGAGGATACTGTGTGAATCAGGCCTTCATGGTCGAATTGCTGCAAAGAAAACACTACTGAAGGACACCAATAAGAAGAAGAGACTTGCTTGGGCCAAGAAACATGAGCAATGGACATTAGACTGGTGGAAATTTGTTATTTGGTCTGGAGTCCAAATTGGAGAATTCTGGTTCCAACCGCCGTGTCTTTGTGAGACGAAGGTGTGGGTGAACAGATGATCTCCGCATGTGTATCCCACCGTATTAGCATGAAGGAGGAGGTGTTATGGTGTGGGGATGCTTTGCTGGTGACACTGTCTGTGATTTATTTCAAATTCAAGGAACATTTAACCATAATGGCTACCACAGCATTCTGCAGCGATACGCCATCCCATCTGGTTTGCGCTTAGTGGGACTATCATTTGTTTTCAACAGGACAATGACCCAACACACCTCCAGGCCATGTAAGGGCTATTTTACTAAGAAGGAGAGTGATGGAGTACTGCATCAGATGACCTGCTCTCCACAATCCTCCGACCTCAACCAAATTGAGATGGTTTGGGATGAGTCGGACTGCAGATTAAAGGAAAAGCAGCAAACAAGTGCCCAGCATATGTGGGAACTCCTTCAAGACTGTTGAAAAACATTCCAGGGGAAGCTGGTAGAGAGAATGTGTGAGGGTGTTGGTGAATGGAAAAATGCAGAGTCAGGCGCAGGAATGCAGAGTCAGGCGCAGGAAACCAGGTGTGTATGATCAAGACAAAACAAAACGAAAATGAAACATGGATCGGTGGTGACTAGAAAGCCGGTGACGTCGACCGCCGAACGCCGCCCGAACAAGGAGAGGGACCAACTTCGGCTGAAGTCGTGACAATACGCCCCCCTTGACGCGCGGATCCAGCAGCGCGCAGACACCGGCCTCGGGGACGACCCGGGGGACGAGGCGCAGGGCGATCCGGATGGAGACGGTGAAATTCCTGCAGTAATGATGGATCCAGGATGTCCTCCACCGGCACCCAGCATCTCTCCTCCGGACCGTACCCCTCCCACTCCACGAGGTACTGAAGGCCTCTCGCCCGACGTCTTGAGTACATGATGGCTCGCACAGTATACGCCGGGGACCCCTTGATGTCCAGAGGGGGCGGAGGAACCTCCCGCACCTCAAACTGCTGGAGCGGACCAGCCACCACTGGCCTGAGGAGAGACACATGGAACGAGGGGTTAATACAGTAATCAGGGGGAAGTTGTAACCTATAACAAACCTCGTTCAATCTCCTCAGGACTTTAAATGGCCCCACAAACCGCGGACCCAGTTTCCGGCAGGGCAGGCGAAGGGGCAGGTTTCGGGTCGAGAGCCAGACCAGGTCCCCCGGTGCATACAACGGGGCCTCACTGCGGTGGCAGTCGGCACTCACCTTCTGCCGCCTGACTCTGCATTTTTGTACATGAGCAGCGTCCCATGTCGCCTCCGAGTGTCGAAACCATTCATCCACCGCAGGTGCCTCGATCTGGCTCTGAGGCCAAGGTGCCAGGACTGGATGATAACCTAGCACACACTGTAAAGGGGATAGGTTAGTGGAAGAGTGGCGAAGGGAGTTTTGGGCCATCTCCGCCCAGGGAATGAAAACCGACCACTCCCCCGGCCGGTCCTGGCAATAGGACCGCAGAAACCTACCCACATCCTGGTTTACTCTCTCCACCTGCCCGTTACTCTCGGGGTGAAAACCTGAGGTGAGGCTGACCGAGACCCCCAGGCGTTCCATAAACGCCCTCCAGACTTTAGACGTGAATTGGGGACCCCGATCAGAAACTATATCCTCAGGCACCCCGTAGTGCCGGAATATGTAGGTGAACAGGGCCTCCGCAGTCTGTAGAGGCATAGGGAGACCGGGCAAAGGAAGGAGACGGCAGGAGTTAGAAAACCGATCCACAATGACCAGGATCGTGGTATTACCCCGTGACGGGGGAAGATCCGTAATGAAATCCACCGATAGGTGTGACCACGGTCGCTGTGGAACGGGAAGAGGCTGTAATTTCCCTCTGGGTAGGTGTCTAGGTGCCTTGCACTGTGCGCACACCGAGCAGGAGGAAACATAAACCCTCACGTCCTTAGCTAAAGTGGGCCACAAGTACTTCCCAGCAAGACAGCGCACTGTCCGACCGATGCCAGGATGACCCGAAGAGGGTGACGTGTGGGGCCCAACAGATCGAACGATCGCGGACATCAAACGGAACGTACAGACGCCCAACTGGACACTGTGGGGGAGTTCTGCACGTGACGCCCGCTCGATGTCCGCGTCCACCTCCCATACCACCGGTGCCACCAGGCAAGAAGCTGGAATTATGGGAGTGGGATCCGCGGACCGCTCCTCCGTGTCATACATCCGGGACAGTGCGTCTGCCTTAACGTTCTGGGAACCTGGTCTGTAGGATAGAGTAAAAACAAAGCGGGTGAAAAACATGGCCCACCTCACCTGGCGAGGGTTCAGTCTCCTAGCTGCCCGAATGTACTCCAGATTGCGGTGGTCAGTCCAAATGAGGAAAGGGTGTTTAGCCCCCTCAAGCCAATGTCTCCACACCTTCAGAGCCCTGACAACAGCCAACAGCTCCCGGTCCCCCACATCATAGTTTCGCTCCGCCGGGCTGAGCCTCTTCGAAAAGAAAACGCAGGGGCGGAGCTTTAGTGGCGTACCCGAGCGCTGAGACAGCACAGCCCCTATCCCAGCCTTGGACGCATCCACCTCAACTATGAACGCTAAGGAGGGATCAGGATGAGCCGGCACAGGAACCGAGGTAAACAGAGCCTTCAGTTGACAAAAAGCCCTGTCCGCCTCCGCTGACCACTGCAGTCGCACCGGTCCCCCCTTCAGCAAGGAGGTAATGGGAGCCGCTACCTGACCGAAACCCCGGATAAACCTCCGGTAGTAGTTGGCAAACCCTAAGAACGCTGCACCTCCTTTACAGTGGTTGGAGTCGGCCAATTACGCACGGCTGAAATGCGGTTATTCTCCATCTCCACCCCTTGGTCATGCTCCAACAGTCGACCCAGCACCTTGCACACCAGAGACACATGCTCGGCGCGTGTAGCGAAGTATATTAGAATGTCATCTATATACACCACTACACCCTGCCCGTGCAGGTCCCTGAAAATCTTGTCTACAAAGGATTGAAAGACTGATGGAGCATTCATTAACCCGTACGGCATGACAAGATACTCATAGTGCCCAGATGTAGTGCTAAATGCCGTCTTCCACTCATCCCCCGCCTTGATACGCACCAGGTTGTAAGCGCTCCTGAGGTCCAATTTTGTGAAGTGCAATGACTCTGTCATACAGGCTATGAGAGGTAGTGGGTAGCTGTAATTTACCGTGATCTGATTCACACCTCGATAGTCAATACACGGGCGCAAACCTCCATCCTTCTTTTTCACAAAAAATAAACTCGAGGAGACAGGTGAAATGGAAGGCCGAATGTATCCCTGTCCCAGAGATTTGGTGACATATGTTTCCATAGCCGTCGTCTCCTCCTGTGACAGAGGATACACGTGACTCCTGGGAAGTGCAGCATCTACCAGGAGATTTATCGCACAATCCCCCTGTCGATGGGGTGGTAATTGAGTCGCCTTCTTTTTACAGAAGGCGAGTGCCAAATCGGCATATTTGGGGGGGGGGTGTGCATAGTGGACACCTGGTTTGGACTCTCCACCGTAGTGGCACCTAAGGAAACACCTACACACCTCCCTGAGCACGAGACCATCCCTTGAGAGCCCTCTGTTGCCAAGAAATAGTGGGGTCATGATAGGCCAACCAGGCAAGGCCCAACACGACAGGAAACGCAGGAGAGTCGATCAGAAAGAGACTAATTCTCTCCTCATGACTCTCCTGCGTTATCATACGGAGAGGAGCTGTGACTTCCCTGATTAGCCCTGACCCCAAAGGATGACTATCTAAGGCATGTACAGGGAAGGGGACATCAACAGGAACAATAGGGATCCCTAAACTAAGTGCAAAGGTATGGTCAATAAAGTTCCCAGCTGCGCCTGAATCTACTAGCGCCTTATGCTGGGAATGTGTGCAACAGGGAGCTCTGGGTGAGGTGTGTGCTTACTCACCTGAGATGATCCACCAGTGCTCCGCCTGCCAACTCGGTTACCTGGGGAACCTCCCCAGCACCGACCAGGGAAGGAAACGGTCCCCCCTCCGGTCCCCCTCATAGCAGCACCTCCCAGCTCCATCGGGGTAGGATCAGAGGTGCTGGGGGATGGAACTGACGGACCCCGAACAGGACGTCCGCGGGAGACCAACAGGTTATCCAGCCGGATGGATAAGTCCACCAGCTGGTCCAGGTTAAGGGTGGTGTCCCTGCAGGCTAACTCCCTACGAACGTCCTCGCGTAAACTACACCTGTAGTGGTCGATCAGGGCCCACTCACTCCATCCCGTGCCGGTGGCCAGAGTTCTAAAATCCAGAGCAAACTCTTGAGCGCTCCTCATCCTCTGTCTTAAATGGAACAAGCGTTCCCCCGCCGCTCTCCCCTCAGGTGGATGATCGAAAACCGCCTGGAAGCGGCGGGTGAAATCCTCGTAGTTGTCCAACGTCGGGCCTTCTTCTCCCCAGATGGCGTTGGCCCAGACCAGTGCTTTTCCAGTCAGACAAGAGATGAGGGCGCTCACTCTCTCGCGTCCCGAGGGGGCCGGCTGAACAGCTGCCAGGTAGAGTTCTAGCTGGAGTAGGAACCCCTGGCACCCGGCAGCCGTTCCATCATACGCTCCCGGGAGCGAGAGCCGAATCCCACTGGGTCCTGACGAAGGAGGAGTGGACATCTGGGTCGGTTGTCGTGGGAGCTGGGGAGGTGCTGATGGGTGAACCGGAAAACCCCCTCTCTCCCATCGGTCCATGGTTTGCAGCACGCGATTCATGGCTGTACCCAGACTCTGTAACATGGTCGTGTGCTGCTGAACACGCTCCTCCATTGGGAGAGGAGGGCTGGCTGTACCTGCTGACTCCATTTGTGGGTGCGTTATTCTGTGAGGGTGTTGGTGAATGGAAAAATGCAGAGTCAGGCGGAGGACAAAGATATGAGTAATAGTCCAAATTTACTCAAAATAAAAGTAAAGTTCCAAACAAGTAACAAACACAATATTCCAGAGCACTATCAACACGAACCCACATGACAAACAATAACGCACAAAACAGAGGGAAGTCAGAGGGTTAAATAAGGAACATAATTAATGGAATGGAAACCAGGTGTTGATAGTGACAAAACAAAACGAAAATGAAACATGGATCGGTGGTGACTAGAAAGCCGGTGACGTCGACTGCCGAACGCCGTCCGAACAAGGAGAGGGACCAACTTCGGCCGAAGTCGTGACAGAATGCCAAGAGTGTGCAAAGCTGTGATCAAGGCAAAGGGTGGCTATGTGAGGAATCTGAAATATAAAATATATTTAGATTTGTTTAATATTTATTTGGTTACTACATGATTCCATGTGTTATTTCATAGTTTTGATGTCTTCACTATTATTCTACAATGTAGAAAATAGTACAAATAAACAAAACCCTTAGATGAGTAGGTGTTTTAAAACTTTTGACTGGTAGTGTATATTCACAGTATTGTGAGTGAATTGTGGTTTATTTGGTAGCATTTCGTGGTGTGACTGATTTTACTAATTGCATTAATACTGTACAAAGTTAGAGGTGCGCTATTTGATAGATTCCCCCGCTCCCCCTACCAGTGCTTCCATCTCGTACTTCTGAGTGGGATAACATCCCAGTAAGTAGCTTGCCAAGCTCATAAACTACAATCAAGGTGCACACTCCAACAAGGTTAATTGACCCACAGTCCCACACGGTGACATGATATCATTGACGTGATGTGCAAGTGAGCGACAGAAAATCGATTGAGTGGGCGCCCCATGCCGCCCCCAGCAAGATGTCGCCATGGGTGGCTGCCCATGTCGCCTATACCTAAATCCGCCACTGGGCAGACTGAATGTAAAAGCTAATCCAATGTAGGAGTTTCAGCTGCTAAAGTTGACTGCTTGGCACTTCCATACAGTTGCTGTCCATGGTGCTGAATTGACCAGAGACATAGATAGTCAGAATTCAGCTAACAGTCAAGTCAGATGAGGAGAAACCTTAGATCAGTTAATTTGGTACATTTCATAAACCTGGCATTTTGAAGCAATAAAATCCAGTTATATTTAACCAAACACTGACATCTAGTGGAAGTGTCCTGCACAGACTCAAACTGATATAAACGACAACTCAGCAGAGAGCTCCACCCTACTCCTGTTTAACAGGAAGGAGAAAAGCTAACAACAGAACAGCGCTGTAACATTCAGCTATTTAGAATTTTTTGTAAACAACCAAGAATCAAAACAACAATTGAAGACTGAGGAACACCGTCAGGAAAACACAGATTTCTAAGTTCAGATGAGTTTTCAAAAGTGAATCTTAGTCAAAAGAGTTGTCAGAAGTGAAAGTAAACCTTCATAACAGAGATAAGCAGTGAGAAATGGCCTCTAAAACTTCTCTCTCCGAGGTTGATTTCTCCTGTCCTGTGTGTCGTAACATCTTCAATGATCCTGTGGTCCTGTTGTGTAGCCACAGCTTCTGTAAAGCCTGTCTGGAGGAATACTGGAAACAGAATGAATATCGGCAATGTCCAGTCTGCAGAAAGAAATCATCAATGGAATTCCCCCCCTGTAACCTGGTTTTAAAGAACCTGTGTGAGGCCTACTTACAGGATAGAAGTCAGAGATCTTCAGCAGGGTCTGAGGTGCTCTGCAGTCAGCACAGTGAGAAACTCAAGCTCTTCTGTCTGGAGGATAAACAGCCCATCTGTTTTGTGTGTCAAACTTCAAAAAATCATAAAAGTCATGACTGCTGCCCAATAGATGAAGCTGTACTGGATCATAAGGTAGGAGATGTATTTATCACTACAATTAACAAAATCGCCACCAGACAATTTACATTGACCCCCCCCCCCCCTCCCTTTTGTCCACTGCTGCTACTCGCTGTTTAATATCTATGCATATTCACTTCACCCCCACCTACATGTACAAATTACAGAAATTAACCTGTACCCCTGAACACTGACTCGGTACCGGTGCCCCCTGTGTATAGCCTCATTATTGTTACTCTTATTGTGTTACTTTTTTATTATTACTTTTTATTTTAGTCTACTTGGTAAATATTTTCTTAACTCTTCTTGAGCTGCACTGTTGGTTAAGGGCTTGTAAGTAAGCATTTCACGGTAAAGTCTACACTTGTTTTATTTGGCGCATGTGACAAATAAAGTTTGATTTGATTTGACTTACACTATGTGGGTGGCAGGTAGCCTAGCAGTTAGTGTTGGGCCAGTAACTGAAAGGTTGCTAGTTCGAATCCCTGAACTGACACGTTGAAAAATCTGTTGATGCGCAATTAATCCTAGTTGTGCCAGGGTCGCTGTTGATAATGGCAGACCCTTACCATCCTCTCCAAGGGTGTCTCAGTTGGAGTTGGGCTATACAGAAACCACCCTTCCAATTCACATGTGTATTAATACACACTTGTATATGTTAGAATATAAGCTCCCACCTAATTATGTTTTTGTATGTGCATACAGTCAATGTGAATTAAGATCTGTGTGCCATTCCACTCCTTTAACACACAGCACCTCTTTATAATGTTGTTTCATTCCAGGAGGAACTCAAGACTGCACTGGAGCCCTTAAAAGAGAAGTTGAAGGTCTTTAGAGAAGTTAAACTGAGCTGTGATCAAACAGCCAACCACATCAAGGTAAGAATACAGAGTGAAGCTGAGATACAATGAAACTGTAAATATTTACCATAACCCTGTGGAATTATAGATATTGATGATATCTTTGACATTCCTCTCTGCTGTGTCCAGAGTCAGGCCCAGGACACAGAGAAGCTGATTAAGACGGGGTTTAAGACGTTTCATCAGTTTCTATATCAAGAAGAGAGAGCCAGGATAGCTGAACTGAAGGAGGAAGAGGAGCAGAAGAGTCAGATGATGAAGAAGAAGATTGAGCTGATGAGCAGAGAGATATCATCACTTTCAGACACAATCAGAACCATAGAGGAAGAGCTGGGATCTGAGGACATCTCATTCCTGCAGGTAAGGACTAATCTACCTCTGATAAATCAACTGCCCTATCAATTATGATATAAATATTGTACACTGATCAAAAAAATAAAGGGAACACTTAAACAACACAATGTAACTCCAAGTCAATCACACTTCTGTGAAATCAAACTGTCCACTTAGGAAGCAACACTGATTGACAATACATTTTACATGCTGTTGTGCAAATGGAATAGACAAAAGGTGGAAATTATAGGCAATTAGCAAGACACCCCCAATAAAGGAATGGTTCTGCAGGTGGTGACCACAGACCACTTCTCAGTTCCTATGCTTCCTGGCTGATGTTTTGGTCACTTTTGAATGCTGGCGGTGCTTTCACTCTAGTGGTAGCATGAGACGGAGTCTACAACCCACACAAGTGGCTCAGGTAGTGCAGTTCATCCAGGATGGCACATCAATGCGAGCTGTGGCAAAAAGGTTTGCTGTGTCTGTCAGCGTAGTGTCCAGAGCATGGAGGCGCTACCAGGAGACAGGCCAGTACATCAGGAGACGTGGAGGAGGCCGTAGGAGGGCAACAACCCAGCAGCAGGACCGCTACCTCCGCCTTTGTGCAAGGAGGTGCACTGCCAGAGCCCTGCAAAATGACCTCCAGCAGGCCACAAATGTGCATGTGTCAGCATATGGTCTCACAAGGGGTCTGAGGATCTCATCTCGGTACCTAATGGCACTCAGGCTACCTCTGGCGAGCACATGGAGGGCTGTGCGGCCCCACAAAGAAATGCCACCCCACACCATGACTGACCCACCGCCAAACCGGTCATGCTGGAGGATGTTGCAGGCAGCAGAACGTTCTCCACGGCGTCTCCAGACTCTGTCATGTCTGTCACGTGCTCATGTGCTCAGTGTTGGGCTGTAAGCACAACCCCCACCTGTGGACGTCGGGCCCTCATACCACCCTCATGGAGTCTGTTTCTGACCGTTTGAGCAGACACATGCACATTTGTGCGGGTTGTATGTTTTAGATTGATTTGCTATGATCAATACATCTATAAATGTGTTATTTTGTTTCCCTACAGAACTACAAGGATACAGTGAAAAGGTAAGGGGACTTTTTTATGTCTCTCTCTTCTCTGTGGTTCTGTATCAAACCCCACAGCAACACTGACTCCTGAATGTTCTTCCAGAGCCCAGTGTACACTGCCAGATCCAGAGAGGGTTTCAGGAGCGCTGATAGACGTGGCAAAGCACCTGGGAAACCTGCAGTTCAGAGTCTGGAAGAAGATGCAGGGAGTAGTTCACTACAGTGAGTAGGTCTTTTAGATATAATGGGTATTAAACTGAGCGTACAAAACATTAAGAACACCTGCTCTTTCAAAGATATAGACTGACCAGGTGAAGCCATGATTCGTTATTGATGTCACTTGTTAAATCCACTTCAATCAGTGTAGGTAAAGGGGAGGAGACAAGTTTAAGAAAGATTTTAAATCCTTGAGACAGTTGAAACATGGATTTTATGCCATTCAGAGGGTGAATAGGCAAGAAAAAATCTTGAATTGCCTTTGAACGTGGTATGGTAGTTGGTGCCAGAAACACCGTTTTTTGTCAAGATCTGCTGCAACACAGATGGGGATTTTATGCTCAACAGTTTCGTGTGAGTATCATGTATGAGCCACCACCCAAAGGACATCCAGCCATCTTGAAAGAACTGTGCGAGGCATTGGAGTCAGGATGGGCCAGCATCCCTGTGGAACGCTTCCAACACTTTCTAGAGTCCTTGCCCTGACCAATTGAGCCTGTTCTGATTGCAGAAAATATTAGGAAGGTGTTCTTAATGTTTTGTACACTGTGTATATTGGAGCACCACTAAAACTCTCCAATACTAAAAAAATTAACAGTGAATGATATTTAGAATTACTTACATACTGTACATTTGTTTGTACGTTTACAGAGGATCTTCCAATAAGTAATCAAATCAAATTTTATTGGTCACATGCAGATGTTATCGCGACTGTAGCGAAATGTTTATCATGTGCACATACACTACCGTTCAAAAGTTTGGGATCGCTTAGAAATGTCCTTGTTTTTGAAAGAAAAGCAAAACATTTTGTCCATTAAAATAACATCAATTGATCAGAAATACAGTGTAGACATTGTTAATGTTGTAAATGACTATTGTAGCTGGAAACGGCAGATCTTTTATGGAATATCTACATAGTCGTACTGAGGCCCATTATCAGCAACCATCACTCCTGTGTTCCAATGGCATGTTGAGTTAGCTATTCCAAGTTTATCATTTTAAAAGGCTAATTGATCATTAGAAAACCCTTTTGCAAATATGTTAGCACAGCTGAAAACTGTTGTTCTGATTAAAGAAGCAATAAAACTGGCCTTCTTTATACTAGTTGAGTATCTGAAGCATCAGCACTTGTGGGTTCGATTACAGGCTCAAAATGGCCAGAAACAAAGAACTTTCTTCTGAAACTCGTCAGTCTATTCTTGTTCTGAGAAATTAAGGCTATGCCATGCGAGAAATTGCCAAGAAACTGAAGATCTCGTACAATAGTGTGTACTACTCAAATCAAAGTTTATTTGTCACGTGCGCCGAATACAACAGGTGTAGACCTTACAGTGAAATGCTTACTTACAGGCTCTAACCAATAGTGCAAAAAAGGTGTTAGGTGAACAATAGATAAGTAAAGAAATAAAACAACAGTAAAAAGACAGACTATATACAGTAGCGAGGCTATATACAGTAGCGAGGCTATAAAGGTAGCGAGGCTACATACAGACACCGGTTAGTCAGGCTGATTGAGGTCGTATGTACATGTAGATATGGTTAAAGTGACTATGCATATATGATGAACAGAGAGTAGCAGTAGCGTAAAAGAGAGGTTGGCGGGTGGCAGGACACAATGCAGATAGCCCGGTTAGCCAATGTGCGGGAGCACTGGTTGGTCGGCCCAATTGAGGTAGTGTGTACATGAATGTATAGTGAAGTGACTATGCATATATGATAAACAGAGAGTAGCAGCAGCGTAAAAAGAGGGTTTTGGGAGTTGGGGAGGGGGCACACAATGCAAATAGTCCGGGTAGCCATTTGATTACCTGTTCAGGAGTCTTATGGCTTGGGGGTAAAAACTGTTGAGAAGCTTTTTTGTCCTAGACTTGGCACACTGGTACCGCTTGCCATGTGGTAGTAGAGAGAACAGTCTATGACTGGGGTGGCTGGGGTCTTTGACAATTTTTGGGGCCTTCCTCTGACACCGCCTGGTGTAGAGGTCCTGGATGGCAGGCAGCTTAGCCCCAGTGATGTACTGGGCCGTACGCACTACCCTCTGTAGTGCCTTGCGGTCAAAGGCCGAGCAATTGCTGTACCAGGCAGTGATGCAACCAGTCAGGATGCTCTCGATGTTGCAGCTGTAGAACCTTTTGAGGATCTCAGGACCCATGCCAAATATTTTTAGTTTCCTGAGGGGGAATAGGCTTTGTCATGCCCTCTTCACGACTGTCTTGGTATGTTTGGACCATTCTAGTTTGTTGGTGATGTGGACACCGAGGAACTTGAAGCTCTCAACCTGCTTCACTACAGCCCCATCGATGAGAATGGGGGCGTGCTTGGTCCTCCTTTTCCTGTAGTCCACAATCATCTCCTTAGTCTTGGCTACGTTGAGGGATAGGTTGTTATTCTGGCACCACACGGCCAGGTCTCTGACCTCCTCCCTATAGGCTGTCTCGTCGTTGTCTGTGATCAGGCCTACCCCTGTTGTGTCGTCTGCAAACTTAATGAATGTGTTGGAGTCGTGCCTGGCCATGCAGTCGTGGGTGAACAGGGAGTACAGGAGGGGACTGAGCACGCACCCCTGTGGAGCTCCAGTGTGAGGACCACCTGGGTGCAGCCCGTCAGGATCCAGTTGCAGAGGGAGGTGTTTAGTCCCAGGATCCTTAGCTTAGTGATGAGCTTTGAGGGTACTATGGTGTTGAACGCTGAGCTGTAGTCAATGAATAGCATTCTCACATAACTGTTCCTTTTGTCCAGGTGGGAAAGGGCAGTGTGGAGTGCAATAGAGATTGCATCATCTGTGGATCTGTTTGGGCGGTATGCAAATTGGAGTGGGTCTAGGGTTTCTGGGAGAATGGTGTTGATGTGAGCCATTATTAACCTTTCAAAGCACTTAATGGCTACGGACGTGAGTGCTACGGGTCTGTAGTCATTTAGGCAGGTTGCCTTTGTGTTCTTGGTACAGGGACTATGGTTGTCTGCTTGAAACATGTTGGTATTACAGACTCAATCAGGGACATGTTGAAAATGTCAGTGAAGACACCTGCCAGTTAGTCAGCACATGCCTGGAGCACACGTCCTGGTAATCCGTCTGGCCCCGCAGCCTTGTGTATGTTGACCTGTTTAATGGTCTTACTCACGTCGGCTACGGAGAGCGTGATCACACAGTCGTCCGGAACAGCTGATGCTTTCATGCATGCCTCAGTGTTGCTTGCCTTGAAGCGAGCATATAAGTGATTTGGCTCGTCTGGTAGGCTCGTGTCACTGGGCAGCTAGCAGCTGTGCTTCCCTTTGTAGTCTGTAATAGTTTGCAAGCCCTGCCACATAAGATGAGCGTCGGAGCCAGTGTAGTATGATTCAATCTTAGCCCTGTATTGACGCTTTGCCTGTTTGATGGTTCGTCGCAGGGCATAGCAGGATTTCTTGTAAGCTTCTGGGTTAGAGTCCCGCACCTTGAAAGAGGCAGCTCTACCCTGTAGCTCAGTGTGAATGTTGCCGTTAATCCATGGCTTCAGGTTGGGGTATGTACGTACTTGTAACCGATGTGAAATGGCTAGCTAGTTAGAGGTGGTGCGCGCTAATAGCGTTTCAATCGGGTGACGTCACTCGCTCTGAGACCTGAAGTAGTTGTTCCCCTTGCTCTGCGATGGGTAACGATGCTTCGTGGGTGTCAGTTATCTATGTGTGCAGAGGGTCCCTGGTTCGAGCCCAGGTAGGGGCGAGGAGAGGGACGGAAGCTAAACTGTTACATGCTGTCACTGTGGGGACGACGTCCTCGATGCACTTATTGATAAAGCCAGTGGCTGATGTGGTGTACTCCTCAATGCCATCGGAAGAATCCCGGAACATGTTCCAGTCTGTGCTAGCAAAACAGTCCTGTAATTTAGCATCTGCTTCATCTGACCACTTTTTTATAGACCGTGTCACTGGTGCTTCCTGCTTTAATTTTTGCTTGTAAGCAGGAATCAGGAGGATAGAGTTGTGGTCGGATTTACCAAATGGGGGGAGAGCTTTGTACGCGTCTCTGTGTGTGGAGTACAGGTGATCTAGAATTTTTTTCCCTCTGTTTACACATTTAACATGTTGATAGAAATTTGGTAGAACTGATTTAAGTTTCCCTGCATTAAAGTCGCCGCCTCTGGGTGAGTGGTTTCCTGTTTGCTTATTTCCTTATACGGCTGACTGAGTGCGGTCTTAATGCCAGCATCTGTCTGTGGTGGTAAATAAACAGCCACGTAAAGTATAGCTGAAAACTCTCTAGGCAAGTAGTGTGGCCTGCAATTTATCACAATATACTCTACTTCAGGTGAGCAAAATCTAGAGACTTCCTTAGATTTCGTGCACCAGCTGTTGTTTACAAATATGCACAGCCCCCCCTCCCCTCCCCTCGTCTTACCGGAGTGTGCTGTTCTATCTTGCCGGTGCAGCGTATATCCCGCTAGCTGAATATCCATGTCATCATTCAGCCACGATTCCGTGAAACATATGATATTACAGTTTTTGATGTCTCGTTGGTTGGATATTCGTTGGTTGGATATTCGTGATCATACCTCGTCTAATTTATTGTCCAATGATTGCACGTTGGCGAGTAGTTTTGAAGGTAGTCGCCTTCTCCGGGTCCTGACCAGGCATCCGGCTCTTTGTCCTCTGTACCTGCGTCGCTTCCTCTTGCAAATAGCGGGGATGTCGGTCCTGTGGGGTGTTTGGAGAATGTCTTGTGTGTCGTCTTTGTTGTAGAAAAAATCTTAGTCCAATCCGAGGAGAGTGATTGCTGTCCTGATATCCAGAAGTTCTTTTTTGCTGTAAGATACGGTTGCAGAAACATTATGTACAAAATAAGTTACAAATAACGCAAAAAAAACACATAATAGCACAATTGGTTGGGCGCCTGTAAAACTGCTGCCATTTCTTCCGGCGCCAACTGTCTCTAACCAGAATA
Organism: Salvelinus alpinus; assembly: GCF_045679555.1. NCBI lineage: Eukaryota > Metazoa > Chordata > Actinopteri > Salmoniformes > Salmonidae > Salvelinus > Salvelinus alpinus. Next base: position 40,397,206 of record NC_092102.1, on the reverse strand, counting down.
GAAAGAGGAGTGGGAGGCCTCGGTGCACAACTGAGCAAGAGGACAAGTAACTTAGAGTGTCTAGTTTGAGAAACAACGTCAACAGTGAAGAGGCGATTCCGGGATGCTGGCCTTCTAGGCAGAGTTTCTCTGTCCGGTGTCTGTGTTCTTTTGCCCATCTTACTCTTTTATTTTTATTGGCCAGTCTGAGATATGGCTTTTCTTTAATCAGCACCACAGTTTTCAACTGTGCTAATATAATTGCAAATGGGTTTTCTAATGATCAATTAGCCTTTAAAAATGATAAACCATTGGAACACAGGAGTGATGGTTGCTGACAATGGGCCGCTGTACGCCTATGTAGATATTCCATAAAAAATCTGCCGTTTCCAGCTACAATCGGAATTTACAACATTAACAATGTCTACACTGTATTTCTGATCAATTTGATGTTATTTTAATGGTTAAAAAAAAAAAAAAACTTTCAAAAACAAGGACATTTCTAAGTGACCCCAATCTTTTGAAAGGTGGTGTATGTAACACAAAACATAAAACACATAGCATTATATATCATATGCAGTAATGTATTCCCCCTACTTTTCAATTAATCTAGTGTGTATGTGTTTTCTCTGTCCAGCTCCAGTGACTCTGGACCCCAACACTGCCCACCCAGATCTCATCCTGTCTAATGATCTGACCAGTGTGAGATACAGTGATGAAGAACAGCAGCTTCCTGACAACCCAGAGAGGTTTGATAGCCATAGAATGGTCCTGGGCTATGAGGGTTTTAACTCAGGAACACACAGCTGGGACATTGATGTTAGGAAGAATAAAGGCTGGGACCTGGGTGTGACCACAGAGTCTGTCCAGAGGAAGGAACACAGTGGTTATTGGCATAGATCCTGGGGTATGTTGTTTGGTGGTGGTGATTATAACACACATGTACCAAATAAGCCATCCACTCCCCTCACAGTGAGACAGAACCCCCAGAGGATCAATAGGATCAGAGTGCAGCTAGACTGGGAAGGAGGAAAGCTGTCATTCTCTGACCCTGTCAATAACACACATCTACACACATTCACACACACTTTCACTGAGAGAGTCTTTCCATACATCAGGAATCTCTGTTTTCTCCACCCTCTGAGAGTGTTACCAGGTAAGGTGACTGAATCAGTGGATACTGTCTCTGTCTGAATCAGGGACTAACATGATGTAAATGAGTCAGTAACACCCATTGATGTCTTTCATTACGATTCTCACAGAGGGAGGACACACTGTGATGGAGAGTATCATTGTCTGACTCACCTGTTACTATTATAGAATGAATATGTAACCTGTTACTACTTTAGAATGAATATGTAATCTGTTACTACTTTAGAATGAATATGTAATCTGTTACTATTATAGAATGAATATGTAATCTGTTACTACTTTAGAATGAATATGTAATCTGTTACTATTATAGAATGAATATGTAATATGTTACTATTATAGAATGAATATGTAATCTGTTCTTTGTTGGTTTTATTTTTACCACATTTACATTTTGTCTGGTTGTTTTAACCCCTGCAAACTTGGGCTGCCTGAATGGCATTTGGCGTATAGTGTTGTGGCCTTGGACCGTGCCTCTGTTAGCTAGCTTGTAGACAATGACACCGTTAATGTATGTCTATAGAGTGCAACACATTTTCAACCAATAAACATGTTTTAATTACCTGGAGCTGCTTCCATCTGTGTTGGGATTATGGGGTTAAAGGTCAGCTGTACACATATACTGTGTACAGACAGACAGACAGACAGACAGACAGACAGACAGACAGACAGACAGACAGACAGACACTCAATTCCTATAACCCTTTTGCCTCTTTCTGGGTACCACAGGTTAACATTAGGAAAAGTCTATAATCTATCATTGTTTCAGTTACTGTGACATCTTAAAGCCCTTGATAAAACCCCACTCACCCATGAAGGGACATAACATCATTTAGTCAGTAGAAAGGACTAGATTACCCCAGGATATCTAGTCAATCCCAATGTCCCATTGTTATCTGAAGTTTCTCTTATGTCACATAAGGACAGTGTGTTACACAAAGCCAGTTTGACTGACAGGTGGTCCCTGGGAACAGCAGACCCTCTCCCACTCCTCTAGTTAGCAGTGGACCATGCAGCAAAGCTATCAAGGAAAGTGCAATAAGAGATTCCTTAGGAAATTAGCCCCTCGGAATCAAGGAAAGTGCAATCAGAGATCCCTCAGGAATTGAGCCCCCCTGAATTATTGACCCCTCAATCCGGATCTAGGGATTTAGTTGGTCTTATCTCTTATCATCTACAGCCTCTCTCTGCTGAGTAGCTTTATAAGGACAGAGTGGTCCAGATTCTGAGTCTCTGAATCTGTAGAGCCATTACCAGGCTACTACACTACACAGCCATAGGGCCTCGATTGGACTGCTGGATCTATTATTGATCAGCTATTGGACTGCTTAATATATATATCTGCTGCTGGACTGCTTTATCTATTATAGATCTGCTACTGGACTGCTTTATCTATTATAGATCTGCTACTGGACTGCTTTATCTATTATAGATCAGCTACTGGACTGCTTTATCTATTATAGATCAGCTACTGGACTGCTTTATCTATTATAGATCTGCTACTGGACTGCTTTATCTATTATAGATCTGCTACTGAACTGCTTTATCTATTATAGATCAGCTACTGGACTGCTTTATCTATTATAGATCTGCTACTGGACTGCTTTATCTATTATAGATCTGCTACTGGACTGCTTTATCTATTATAGATCTGCTACTGGACTGCTTTATCTATTATAGATCTGCTACTGGACTGCTTTATCTATTATAGATCAGCTACTGGACTGCTTTATCTATTATAGATCTGCTACTGGACTGCTTTATCTATTATAGATCTGCTACTGGACTGCTTTATCTATTATAGATCAGCTACTGGACTGCTTTATATATTATAGATCTGCTACTGGACTGCTTTATATATTATAGATCTGCTACTGGACTGCTTTATCTATTATAGATCTGCTACTGGACTGCTTTATCTATTATAGATCTGCTACTGGACTGCTTTATCTATTATAGATCAGCTACTGGACTGCTTTATCTATTATAGATCTGCTACTGGACTGCTTTATAGATTATAGATCTGGTACTGGACTGCTTTATCTATTATAGATCTGCTACTGGACTGCTTTATCTATTATAGATCAGCTACTGGACTGCTTTATCTATTATAGATCTGCTACTGGACTGCTTTATCTATTATAGATCTGCTACTGGACTGCTTTATCTATTATAGAACTGCTACTGGACTGCTTTATCTATTATAGATCTGCTACTGGACTGCTTTATCTATTATAGATCTGCTACTGGACTATTTTATATATTATAGATCTGCTACTGGACTGCTTTATCTATTATAGATCTGCTACTGGACTGCTTTATCTATTATAGATCTGCTACTGGACTGCTTTATCTATTATAGATCTGCTACTGGACTGCCTTTATAGATTGGGAATACCATCGGACTAAAAGCCGGCTCTACGCCCTTCCAGTGTGTTTCTTAGATATTATAACACAGGTGTCTGGCCAGGTAGGTAGTGCTCACCACTCAACTCCACTGCCCCAAACAGAACAGAATGGACCACCGACAGCTTCTCCCCGATCTCCGTGGAAACATCTCCTCCTCCCCGGGCTCGGTCAGTGAAGCGCTGCTCTCCAGGACGGGCTACACCATCCTGGCTGTGATCATTGGTGTGTTCTCGGTGGCCGGGGTCTGTATGAACGTCCTGGTCATCGTGGTGACGATGAGACACCGGAAGCTGCGCCAGCCTCTGAACTACGCCCTAGTCAACCTGGCAGTGGCAGACCTGGGCTGTGCTCTGTTCGGGGGACTGCCCACTATGGTCACCAACGCTATGGGCTACTTCAGCATGGGGCGGCTGGGCTGCGTGCTGGAGGGTTTCGCTGTGGCTTTCTTTGGTGAGTTACCATCGAGGACCACTTTGGAAACAAGTGTTTTAATAAATACTTTTAAATCCGATCCTCTGGGAATCCATTGTGTATCTAGTTGTATATGTTTTCACCCCCAAAAATTCAATTAAATTCAATACAACAGTTTAGGGGTAGTAAACGGATGTGTCTGACTATGCAGAGAGAGTTAGATTTGTCAAATCTACTAATCCTATTGATGTCAGTTGAATGGATGTGTTTGCCGGGTTATTGCATGTACATGTAGTGTACATGTTTGATGTTGTGCTTCCCAGGTATTGCAGGTCTGTGTTCAGTGGCCGTGATAGCTGTGGACCGTTATGTGGTGGTGTGTCGACCAATGGGGGCGGTCATGTTCCAGACCAGGTAAAGTGTTCCATTTAACTCTGGTAACTGTGCATATACAGAGGGAAAGATAGCAGTTGCGTAGAAGTAAGGATACATATGTGATGAAGTTAACTGTAATGTATTCGTACTGTAACATAGGCACGCAGTCGGAGGGGTGGTCCTGTCCTGGGTGTGGTCGTTTTTATGGAACACCCCGCCTCTGTTTGGCTGGGGCAGCTTTGAACTGGAGGGGGTTAGGACCTCCTGCTCCCCAAACTGGTACAGCAGGGAACCAGGAAACATGTCTTACATCATCCTTTACTTCCTGCTCTGCTTCGCCATTCCCTTCTCCATCATCATGGTCTCCTACGCTCGCATCCTCTTCACACTACACCAGGTGGGCATGCGATGTGTGTGTGTGTGTTTATACATATGTCTATGTGTGTGTGTGTGTGTGTGTTTATACATATGTCTATGTGTGTGTGTGTGTGTGTGTGTGTGTGTGTGTGTGTGTGTGTGTGTGTGTGTGTGTGTGTGTGTGTGTGTGTGTGTGTGTGTGTGTGTGTGTGTGTGTGTGTGTGTGTGTGTGTGTGTGTGTGTGTGTGTGTGTGTGTGTGTACTCATGTGTGTGTGTGTCCCAGGTGTCCAAGCTGAAGGTGTTGGAGGGCGACAGCACCACCCGCGTGGAGATACAGGTTGTGCGTATGGTGGTAGTCATGGTGATGGCCTTCCTGCTCAGCTGGTTGCCCTACGCGGCCTTTGCCCTCTCTGTGATCCTTGACCCCAGCCTCCATATCAACCCTCTCATTGCCACGGTGCCCATGTACCTGGCCAAGAGCAGCACTGTCTACAACCCCATCATATACGTGTTTATGAACAGACAGGTGAGGGACAACACATACAGTACACAAGGAAAGAGGATACCTAGTCAGTTGCACAACTGAATGGATTCAACCGAAAAGTGTATTTCGTATTTAACCCAACCCCTCTGAATCAGAGAGGCTGCCTATTGACATCCACGTCAGCGCCCAGGGAGCAGTTGTTGTTTCATTGGCTTGTTCAAGGGCAAAATAAAGATTTTCCCACCTTACCGGCTCTGGGATTTGAACCAGCAACCTCTTGGTTACAGGCCCAACACCCGTAACCGCTAGGCTGAGAGTTGTGTATAACAAGCACAGACACACATACAGTTGAAGTCTGAAGTTTACATACACTTAGGTTGGATTAATCAAAACTAGTTTTTCAACCACTTCACAAATTTCTTGTTAACAAACTATAGTTTTGGCAAGTTGGTTAGGACATCTACTTTGTGCATGACACTAGTCATTTATCCAACAATTGTTTACAGACAGGTAATTCACTTATAATTCACTGTATCACAATTCCAGTGGGTCTACATACACTAAGTTTACATACACTAAGTTGACTGTGCCTTTAAACAGCTTGGAAAATTCCAGAAACTTGTGTCATGGCTTTAGAAGCTTCTGATAGGCTAATTGACATCATTTGAGTCAATTGGAGGTGTACCTGTGGATGTATTTCAATGTCTACCTTCAAACCCAGTGCCTCTTTGCTTGACATCATGGGAAAATCAAAAGAAATCAGCCAAGACCCCGGAAAAAAAATTGTAGACCTCCACAAGTCTGGTTCATCCTTGGGAGCAATTTCAAAACTCCTGAAGGTACCACATTCATCTGTACAAACAATAGTATGCAAGTATAAACACCATGTGCACACGCAGCCGTCATACCGCTCAGGAAGGAGATGCGTTCTGTCTCCTAGAGATGAACGTACTTTGGTGCGAAAGGTGCAAATCAATCCCAGAACAACAGCAAAGGACCTTGTGAAAATGCTGGAGGAAACCGGTACAAAAGTATCTATATCCACAGTAAAAATGAGTCCTATATCGACATAACCTGAAAGGTCGCTCAGCAAGGAGGAAGCCACTGCTCCAAAACCTCCATAAAAAAATGCCAGACTACGGTTTGCAACTGCACATGAGGACAAAGATCGTACTTTTTGGAGAAATATCCTCTGGTCTGATGAAACAAAAATAGAACTGTTTGGCCACAATGACCATCGTTATGTTTGGAGGAAAAAGAGGGAGGCTTGCAAGTCGAAGAACACCATCCCAACCGTGAAGCACCGGGGTGGCAGCATCTTGTTGCGGGGGTGCTTTGCTGCAGGAGGGTCTGGTGCACTTCACAAGATAGATGGCATCATGAGGAAAGAAAATGATGTGGATATATTGAAGCAACATCTCAAGATATCAGTCAGGAAGTTAAAGCTTGATCGCAAATGGGTCTTCCAAATGGACAATGAGCCCAAGCATACTTCCAAAGTTGTGGCAAAATGGCTTAAGGACAACAAAGTCAAGGTATTGGAGTGGCCATCACAAAGCCCTGACCTCAATCTTATAGAACATTTCTGGGCAGAACTGAAAAAGTGTGTGCAATCAAGGAGGCCTACAAACCTGACTCAGTTACACCAGCTCTGTCAGGAGGAATGGGCCAAAATTCACCCAACTTATTGTGGGAAGCTTGTGGAAGGCTACCTGAAACATTTTACCCAAGTTAAACAATGTAAAGGCAATGCTACCAAATACTAATTGGGTGTATGTAAACTTCTGACCCACTGGGAATGTGATGAAATGAAATAAATCATTCTCTGTACTATTATTCTGACATTTCACATTCTTAAAATTAAGTGGTGATCCTAACTGATCTAAGACAGAGAATTTTTACGGGGATTAAATGTCAAAACTGAAAAACTGAGTTTAAATGTATTTGGCTAAGGTGTATGTTAACTTCTGACTTCAACTGTACATACAAACACACAACCCTGTGGTCTTCATATTCATGAGCATAGGAATGATTGTGTACTCTATAAAAAAATAAGAGATACATCATAGAATCATAATTTGAAAGGTGAAATATGCATTTTGTTACGTACTGTTTAATAATGAGTATTATCTAGCTGGTGTAGTCCATGTTGTTACTGTGTTATCTTAGAGTATTATCTAGCTAGTGTAGTACATTCAGTGGTGTAAAGTACTTAAGTAACAATACTTGAAAGTACTACTTAAGTAGGTTTTGGGGGTATCTGTACTTTATTTTACTATTTTTATTTTTGACAACTTTTACTTTTACTTCACTACATTCCTGAACAAAATATTGTACTTTTTACTCCATACATTTTCCATGACACCCAAAAGTACTCGATACATTTTGAATGCTTAGCAGGACAGGAAATTTGTCCAATTTATGCATTTATTAAGAAAACATCCCTGGGCATCCCTACTGCCTCTGATCTGGTGGATTTACTAAACACACATGCTCCATTTGTAAAAATAAATATTATAAAAACAAGAAAATAGTGGCGTCTGGTTAAAATTGTTTATACTTTTACTTTTGATACTTAAGTATATTCAAAACCAAATACTTTTACTCAAGTACTATTTTACTGGGTGACTTTCACTTTTACTTGAGTAATTTTCTATTAAGGTATTTTTACTTTTACTCAAGTATGACAATACGGTACTTTTTCCACCACTGGGTCCATGTTGTTCCTCTGAGTGTGTTGTGTATCTGTCTATCTCTCTCCAGTTCCGGGACTGTGCTGTTCCTTTCTTGCTGTGTGGTCTGAACCCCTGGGCCTCGGAACCAGTGGGCTCTGAAGCTGATACCGCCCTGTCCTCCGTCAGCAAGAACCCACGAGTCTCACCCCAATGACAGCAACTTTCTATTTTTTGTACAATGTAAAGTTGCTGTTATAAAATATAGTTTGATGTGCAATATTTGGTTGTAACTGTTTCAAGAATACTAATAAAAGTATAGTCCATGATATTTGGACAGAGACATCTCCACGTGTATTGGAGATCATTAGTGTCACAAAGGCTTTAGGTGGATCCGGGTTCCTAATCTTAATCTGATTTACTACAAATATATTTAAATCACCTGCTGCCATATCCCGGTTTAATCTAATCTAAATTAAATTAATCTAAATTGATAACATGATCAAAAGGAGCAATACCAAAGTAATTGCTGCAAACCACGAATTTCACTAAAGAAACGATTGCTGCTTTTAACATTGCTTTTATTGCCTCACACACATGTAAATGACAGCAAAAGAGAATATAATGTGTGGAAGTTAAGTGGAGAACCCTCCAACCTACACCCTGACCCCCTCAGTCTCTCAGAAGTTTCCTCCTTCAACATGGAAGAGAAGGAAGCCACTGAAGGTGCTGAGGTTATTGAAAGCATTACTGGTCACCTGGAAACCAGACGGTAGGACCAGGGAAACCGTGTCTCCTTTGGCCAGCTGCAGGGTGGCCCCGTTGGACGCAAAGTCTTCGTTGTCCCCCTTGTCCTGATACTCATAGACCAGAGCTACCTGCTCCTGGTTCTTGTAAAGGGCCACCCCGATGTTGGCCTCATTTTTCCAGGCATAGGAGGTGAAAGTGAAGTAGTAGACTCCATGCACTGGTGCTGTGAATGCTCCTGTATGAGTAGACAAGGAAATTCATGAGAATTTCTGATTTATAAGGCATTATTAAACAATTTAGAACGGCAAGTTATCCTACCCTAACGGTCCCGCTTTATTCGCCTTTTTTAAAGGTCCCGCTTTATTCGTAGTGTATCTTTATTACTCCTTTATAGAGCATGAAATACAGTTATAGATGATTTGTTACCCATTGATATGTAGTTCTTATAAAGCCAATATGTTATCTGGGAATGTCTCAGCCAGACAAAGCAAGTTTTATATGGGACAATTTGGATGCAGTGGGAGTTGTCTATGTAAATCGCAATAATATTTCAATGGCTGACCTGTCCTGGGGCTGAACGCGTTACCAACGTTGGTGATGACGTGAGTGTGGACCAGGTTGGTGTCTGCCTGGAAGGGCCCGGTGTGGCCGTAGCCCTCCTTGTCCTGGATAGGAGGTCTCAGGGCAGCTGAGAAGGCCACACCTACAGCTGAGTATAACAAAACACATAAATTAGTTGATTTCAGTAGATTTGACATTTACATTTTTTTGCGCCTATCACCCGCATACATGTTTAACATGCAGTGGCTAAAGAGTAGCACTTTATTTGGATAGTCCATGCTTTACAGAACTATCAGTAGCATTTCAACAAACTATATGCTAACTCTAGCTCTAACCTTAACCCCTACCCTAACCCTAAACTTAACCTTTACCCTTATTCTAAACCTAACCCTAACCTTTACCCTTATTCTAAACCTAACCCTAAACTTAACCTTTACCTTTATTCTAAACCTAACCCTAACCCTAACCTTTACCTTTATTCTAAACCTAACCCTAACCTTATCCTTAGCAAGCAGTTGCTTATCAACAGATTTGTTGATCGTATGACCATCTGTAGAGCATCTACAGACGAAACATCCAGACTATCCATAAAGTGTGAGTGGCTAAAGTTAGTTGATGTTTTTAGTGGCGGTTAAAAGAAAACCAAACCTATGTATCAAAGTTTATCTTGGCCCATAGATAGACAATTTTCAAGTTGAGTAACCATTTAATATGAATTTTTAAAATACTTAACTTCCCCTTTAAATTCAAATCAGCTTATTCAGTCATATCAGATAATTGATTAATGGCCATTGTTCTGTCATTGTTCATTTTCTGTGCATGTATATCATTTATATCTGGTGCATCTAGTTACTATTATATTAAGAAAAAATATATAAAAATCCAAAGAGACTTACAGTTGCGTGACTTTCTCAAGTCCTCAACCTCCCTCCTCAGGTTCCCCACCTCGGCAGACAGGCCAGAGAAAAGGGTAAAGAAAGTGCCACAGCTGTAATCAGAGATGGAGTGCTTGTTGGTGGAATCATCTCCCTGTCCATAAGACAGACAAACGATCACAATCAGCTGGAGAGGAAGCATCGTCTTCTTCATCATTGTCTTCATCTGGACCTGCAAGCGTCTGTGGAGTTGGGTAGTTCCTGTCGTGGAAAATCGTATTACAAATATAACACTTACAAGAACTTGTGAATTTAATAAAGGTTTTTAATACAAAATATCAGAAGCCGTGTCAGTCCGCGGAAAATACCAACTTCCATAAGCACTGGCTCTGTTCTTAAACACATACCGCATATGAGTCCATCCCACATGCAAATGAAGTTCCTTCCCTCAGTCCATCTGCCACCATTATCTTTAAGTTTAAGCTTCCTGCTTGTTTACGCCCAATAACGCCCATATCTGCTTTCAGTTAGGTTATAATGGTGGCAGGACCCCTTCTTGTCCTAAAAATAATATATGTCCATCTATGTCTTTGGCCTTCGTACTTATGTTTAGCTTGGTGTGCTCTTTGGTATGTTTGCCCTTATTAGGATCAGCAGACTATGTGTCCCTCTAACATTAGTATGTCCAGCTGTTCTATGCGCCTATGTGTCGCCTTCTCCTCCTGTGGTCTGATGTACACATTTATATCTGTCCTTATATGTACCATTTACTCCCACATTCCAAGGACGTGTTTATAAAGAATGAGGTCAGGGCACATGTGACCAAACTTATTGGGAATTATATGTTGAGCGTGGACATGAGAAATAAAGACATAACGGTTTGTCATCTGAACTGGGACTATTCCCACCCTCTGTACAAGCACATTTGTTGTGCCTGGGCCAAATACATCATAAGAATCTACAAGAGCAAACTTCAACCTCATTTCCACAAAATCTTATCTTATCAACTGTTCAAATACAGGAAAACTTCTGTCAATTATTGTTTCATTTTCATCTTCTACTGATTTGTAAATATAGTATCATGCTTTCAGTCAATGATATTCAGTCTTGTCATCAGTCCGACACATTGCACTGGACTGAGAATCTAGCTACAAGTCTGAAGGTGACACAACTGCCTCTAGTTCTCAGGTATCAAGACTGTGGCCACGTCCCAATTATCTCTCCTTCCTCCCAAAGCGTGCACTAGTTCACTTCCCTTCACTGACTTAACAGAAAATGACTGTTATAAGAAACATGGAAACACAACTCTATCCCGTACCTACACCAATCCACTGCGTTTGCATTTTGTTGGAAGTAGTGAACGACACATACAGATCACACACTCAGAACAAACAATAAATCAGTCACAAAGCAGGCCCTAACATGGAACCCACATGGCAAACACAAGCACAGGACAGGAGATGAAGGCAGAGGGTCTGACATGGCAACGCCTGGAGCAGAACGCACAAGACCGAAAGGGATGGAGGCGATTCATCGATGGCCTGAAAATCAATGGGCTGTTTACCTCAAAGAATACAAAGGCCTAAGTAAGTAAGTGAACGAGTGGACACTTCAGGAGGAAGGAGATATTATTGGGACACACCCTGTGACTATGCATGCTACTTCTTGTCTAACCACGTCTCAATATGTCAGGCATTAGAGTTGATACTGAGAACTACAGGGTATAATTAATCAGTAAGGCCCGAGGGGGTGTGGTATATGGCCAATATACCACATCTAAGTGCTGTTCTTAGCACGACGCAATACGGAGTACCAGACAACTGCCCTTATATTGGCCATATACCACACCCCCTCAGGCCTAATTGCTATTATAAACTGATTACCAACATAATTTGAGCAATAAACATAAATGTTTTGTCATACTCATGGTATACGGTCTGATATACCACGTCGGTCAGCCAATCAGCATTCAGGGCTGGAACCACCCAGTTTATAATACTGTCGTGGCCAAAAGTTTTGAGAATGACACAAATATTAATTTTCACAAAGTCTGCTGCCTCAGTTTGTACGATGGCAATTTGCATATTCTCCAGAATGTTATGAAGAGTGATCAGATGAATTGCAATTAATTGCAAAGTCCCTATTTGCCATGCAAATTAACTGAATCCCCAAAAAACATTTCCACTGCATTTCAGGCCTGCCACAAAGGGACCAGCTGACATCATCTCAGTGATTCTCTCGTTAACACAGGTGTGAGTGTTGACGAGGACAAGGCTGGAGATCACTCTGTCATGCTAATTGAGTTCGAATGTCAGACTGGAAGCTTCAAAAGGAGGGTGGTGCTTGGAATTATTGTTCTTCCTCTGTCAACCATGGTTACCTGCAAGGAAACACGTGCCGTCATCATTGCTTTGCACAAAAAGGGCTTCACAGGCAAGGATATTGCTGCCAGTAAGATTGCACCTAAATCAACCATTTATCGGATCATCAAGAACTTCAAGGAGAGCGGTTCAATTGTTGTGAAGAAGGCTTCAAGGCGCACAAGAAAGTCCAGCAAGCACCAGGACCGTCTCCTAAAGTTGATTCAGCTGCGGGATTGGGGCACCACCAGTACAGAGCTTGCTCAGGAATGGCAGCAGGCAGGTGTGAGTGCATCTGCACACACAGTGAGGTGAAGACTTTTGGAGGCTGGCCTGGTGTCAAGAAGGGCAGCAAAGAAGCCACCTCTCTACAGGAAAAACATCAGGGACAGACAGTCATTTTCTCTGATGAATCCCCTTTCCGATTGTTTGGGGCATTTGGAAAAAAGCTTGTCCGAAGAAGACAAGGTGAGCGCTACCATCAGTCATGTGTCATGCCAACAGTAAAGCATCATGAGACCATTAATGTGTGGGGGTTGCTTCTCAGCCAAGGGAGTGGGCTCACTCACAATTTTGCCTAAGAACACAGCCATGAATAAAGAATGGTACCAACACATCCTCCGAGAGCAACTTCTCCCAACCATCCAGGAACAGTTTGGTGACGAACAATGCCTTTTCCAGCATGATGGAGCACCTTGCCATAAGGCAAAAGTGGCTAACTAAGTGGCTTGGGGAACAAAACATCGATATTTTGGGTCCATGGCCAGGAAACTCCCCAGACCTAATCCCATTGAGAACTTGTGGTCAATCCTCAAGAGGCGGGTGGACAAACAAAAACACACCAATTCTGACAAACTCCAAGCATTGATTATGCAAGAATGGGCTGCCATTAGTCAGGATGTGGCCCTGAAGTTTATTGACAGCATGCCAGGGCGGATTGCAGAGGTCTTGAAAAAGGGTCAACACTGCAAATATTGACTCTTTGCATCAACTTCATGTAATTGTCAATAAAAGCCTTTGACACTTATGAAATGCTTGTAATTATACGTCACTATTCCATAGTAACATCTGACAAAAATATCTAAAGACACTGAAGCAGCAAACTTTGGGGAAATTAATATTTGTGTCATTCTCAAAACTTTTGGCAACAACTGTATACCGAATGTCCAGAGCATCCTCAAGCTACATCTTATCTTTGACCCCTCTTACTCTGCTCCCGTTGTACCACTTGGTCTGATATCAGCCAGCTTTTTAGATTGGTTGTCTGTATTTTATTTCCTTCAAAAAATGGTTTATCTGGACCGATGTCCATGTGTCAGAGTACTAGGGCTTGTACCAATATTTACAGTGGTGTGTAAGTATGATAAGGGTGTTAAGGTTAAACAATGCGAGAACATTGGATTAGAATGAACCTACTATAAAGTCAAATATTTCTTTATCTATGGAGGTTTTCCTTGGAATGGAGGACTTATCTAAATGCTACTTCCTTGTGCAAATAACGCTTGAATATGAACATGAACAGATGTACTATGGCTTAGGATGGTGCTCTCTCTTGAGGAAAGTGCCTGTAACCAGGATGGATCCGTGGTAAGACAGATAGCAGAGGTCACCATCATCTTCATCCTCCTTTACATCTCACCATCATGATCAGCATGTTCACCAGTTCCAGCATCATCAACCACAAACCATTACTTCCATTTCATCACAGTTCTGTCAATTATCCACATGAGGGAGACCAAACTGAATGACATCAATTTTCAGACTTGTTTATTAGTAGCAGCAATGTACAAATGTAAGGAGAACATGTAAGGAAAACACCTTATTTTTATGCTACTGCTGCTCTCTGTTCATCATATATGCATAGTCACTTTAACCATATCTACATGTACATACTACCTCAATCAGCCCGACTAAACGGTGCCTGTATGTAGCCTCGCTACTGTTATAGCCTGTATGTAGCCTCGCTACTGTTATAGCCTGTATATAGCCTCGCTACTGTTATAGCCTGTATATAGCCTCGCTACTGTTATAGCCTGTATACAGCCTCGCTACCGTTATAGTCTGTATGTAGCCTCGCTACTGTTATAGCCTGTATATAGCCTTGCTACCGTTATAGCCTGTATATAGCCTCGCTACTGTTATAGCCTGTATATAGCCTCGCTACCGTTATAGCCTGTATGTAGCCTCGCTACTGTTATAGCCTGTATATAGCCTCGCTACTGTTATAGTCTGTATGTAGCCTCGCTACTGTTATAGCCTGTATATAGCCTCGCTACTGTTATAGCCTGTATGTAGCCTCGCTACCGTTATAGCCTGTATGTAGCCTCGCTACTGTTATAGCCTGCATGTAGCCTCTCTACTGTTATAGCCTGTATATAGCCTCGCTACCGTTATAGCCTGTATGTAGCTTCGCTACTGTTATAGCCTGTATATAGCCTCGCTGCTGTTATTTTTCACTGTCTTTTTTACTGTTTTTATTTCTTTACTTACCTATTGTTTACCTAATACCGTTTTTGCACTGTTGGTTAGAGTAAGCATTTCACTGTTGTATTCGGCGCACGTGACAAATAAACTTTGATTTGAAAAGAGGATCACGTGTAATGTTTTGTCTCTGACCCTGGACCACACACAGTAAATACATTTGATTGAATGATTGATTGACTATCCAAACCAATGTACCTTTCTAGAGGCAGACATCCATGAGAAGTACACTACATACCACAGGAGGTTGGTGGCACCTTAATTGGGAAGGACGGGCTTTGTGGTAATGACTGGAGTAGTATAAGTGGAATGGTATCAAATACATCAAACACATGGTTTCCAGGTGTTTGATTTGTTTCCATTTTCTCCGTTCTGGCCATTATTATGAGCCGTTCTCCCCTCAGCAGCCTCCTGCAGTACAGGTACAAACCTAGATGAGCAGCCTCCTGCAGTACAGGTACAAACCTAGATGAGCAGCCTCCTGCAGTACAGGTACAAACCTAGATGAGCAGCCTCCTGCAGTACAGGTACAAACCTAGATGAGCAGCCTCCTGCAGTACAGGTACAAACCTAGATGAGCAGCCTCCTGCAGTACAGGTACAAACCTAGATGAGCAGCCTCCTGTGTGTACATACCCTATGAAGACCTGAAAGGATTTCACTTAGCCTGTTGCTAGGATCTATTGCTTATATCTATTCAGTCCTATCATACAGTGAGCAAAGCGTGCAGGCGGGTGTAGTGGCTAGGTGTTGATGTCCAGAGGACTAGCTCCAGACACCGTTGATGAGTAAAGTAACAGAGGAAAATAGATGGGATATGAATGAGGATGTGTATTTGGTCCGGGCAGACCAGGGCTGTGGCCTTATTATGCAGACTCAGAAGAAAAGACCAGGGAAGTGTCCCAATACTCAGACTCCTTCAGAGAACAGCTTTTATTTTTCACTGTAAGGTCAAGAGTAACACATTGCGTTGACTAGCAGATCCCCTTATGCACAGATCTAGGATCAGCAAGCGTAGCTTCCTGAGCCCCTAACGTTAACCATCGGGGGAAACTGCAAAACTGACCTTAGATCAGTGTCAAGGGGTAACAAACACGAATGGGGTAACTGGTTCAACAGGCCTTACATAGTACAGTTCAGCATCACCGTGGACATCTGCAGACCTGGGTTCAAATACTATTCCAAATATCTCAGTTACTCTCACATACATTTGAAGTAAGTATTAAGATATTGTTTATTTGAAAAGACAAGTAGTTTGTATTTGGAAATACATTTGGAAAGTATTTGAAAATAGTCAAATATACTCCCATGCATTTAACCCGGGTATTTGAAAATAGTATTTGAAATAAGTATCCCTGGCTCATTTACAATGCCCTATGAGATAATGTAAGTTAAATGAACATGCACTTAAGTAAAACAATATATTGACTTAAGTCCATGTTAAGTCTATTTATCTCAAGTATGAAGCAGGCCCTTAGTGACCTCCCCATGTCCTTCTGTTCAGTGACATTGGCAGGCAGAATTACATCAAACAAGGACTCCATCAGTGGAGGCTGCTGAGGGGAGGACAGCTCATAAATATGTCTGGAATGGAGTGAATGGAATGGTACCAAACACATAGAAACCATGTCTTTGATGTGTTCGGTCCTGTTCCATTGATTCCATTCCAGACATTACTATGAGCCGTCCTCCCCTCAGCAGCCTCCACTGGACTCCATGGGTGATGTTAGAAATCCTTGTGTTTCACGGTGATGCTGTCAGTAGTATTGGTACAGGAGTGTGATCCTGTCCTGTAATCCTCCGCAAAGACAGGCTGGGAGGTTGTAATAAACCACACACACTTACTGCATGAAGGCTTCAAAGGAAGACAAAATATTTAAAGTATTTCATGAGAAAAACACTCCATCAAACTAAGGATTTTTATTTAGTGTTCACAACTATTTCACCCATCATTGCGCGAGTTCTGTGATGCACACACACCGAACCTCTTCGTAAGCTCACACACTCACGTCACATCACACGCACTCCACTCCCCTTAAACTGTGTGGGGAAACTGTGAGGATGTTGTGTGACCACTAGGTGTCACCAAAGCACAGTAAGACAGTGATAGGGAGGCTATGGCGTTATACTCCATCAAACCTCTCAAATCTAAAAAGAAAACATTTACTCTCCTAACTTTATTACATCACTGAAAAAGGGATGAATCTCTCCGGAACTCTACCATTTCATCATTAATCTGTGTTTTTTAGCAGGCGTCCTCTAATTCCGTCCTGATAGATACACGTACTATATTATCATACAGCCTTGGCCCGATTATCAATACAGAAATATTGCTCTGGTTTTCAAAATAAGGTTACCTGACTGAGTCTGCTGCCGTATCAAACCTGTACACTGCCTATATACAGACTGATGGATCATCTATGTACATGCTACATACTCTCACACTCTGAGTAGAAGTTGCCCTTAGGTACAGATCTAGGATATCAGCTTATGCTCTCCAAATCCTGACTTTAACCATTAGGGGGGAAAGACATAACATAGTACTGACCCTAGATCAGAGTATAGGGACAACTTCATCCTGCTCACACTCTCCCACTCACAGACTCACTGACCTGTACACAACCTGACCACTTGTATACAAAACAGTCGTGTTTGGACCCTCTGGGGGGAATTCAATCTAAGTTCAATTCCAGCCTCAGTGTGTTTTGGTCCAGTGGTCTTAGTTCATCTGGTGCCTTCACAACACAGCAGACAACAGAGAGTAAATGCTCTAAAACTGGGGTTAAAACTAACTAAAAAGTAGCCGATAGGTTGCAAGAGGGTAGTCAATGAGGTCACTTCCTATGTTCTCCCAATCACTGATCAGTAAACACTATGTGACTCCGCCCTTTCCTGTCCGCTCAAACTGCAGCCATTTCACAAACATGAGACGTCCATATTTCCCATGATATATCCATACAAACATGAGACGTCCATATTTCCCATGATATATCCATACAAACATGAGACGTCCATATTTCCCATGATATATCAATACAAACATGAGACGTCCATATATCCCATGATATATCAATACAAACATGAGAAGTCCATATTTCCCATGATATATCAATACAAACATGAGAAGTCCATATTTCCCATGATATATCAATACAAACATGAGACGTCCATATTTCCCATGATATATCCATACAAACATGCTTCAGCTTCTAAAGGGGGGAGTGAAGTAAAGGGAATGGTTAGGTATTATTATTCTGAGGTTTCTCTTTAAACAGCACTTTAACCCACCCCCAGACTAACTGGAGGAGGGAGACAGATCCATGATCTGATCTGTTGACTGATTCATCATGTAGATGATAAAGTCATCCATACATCTTGTCTGAGCACAGAGCATGTAGTGGGCCATTTTCCAAGAAGCCCTCCTAAACAGGTTAAACTCTACAAGGGGAACATTTAGGCTACACTTCCTTTACCTTATAACCTAGCTAACCTCATGTTCCTGGCTTCTGGGGAACAAGACTACCTTACACCAAGATCCACAAAACTACACTACCCATAAGTCCTGAGCTTAAGGAATGTGCAACACGTTCTCAGTCAGTCACCAGCGTTTCCCACGGGAACACGGCCCGGTGACACAGAGAATTGCATTCTGGGAAATCATTGCTTGTACCTTATTACTAAAGAGTGAAAAGTATGGTCATATATACAGATTAGAAACAAAACAAAACTATATTGTGTGTGTGTGTATAAGAGTGTGTGTGTGTATAAGTGTGTGTGTGTGTGTGTGTGTGTATAAGGGTGTTTGAGTGGGGGGAGCGTTGTTGTGTTTAAGATTCAGTATCTAAGAGGTCAGATCAGGTGCAACAAGAACAGCTCAATGTTAATTAACTCTAAATGGAACATGACAACCAGGCAGTTGAGAATCAAGGTTGTCAGGGGTTCAGGGGTTTCTTCACACTGTTTTAACCCCCTCTGTCTTGTGAGGTGAACTTCTGGCGTGAAGTGTACCTGGGCATTAACAACCCTCCTGTATATTGCTCTGTTGTGTATCCCTATAGCGTGTCATAACAGTATCACATCACATCATACTGATAATAATCTCTTCATAATGCATTGTACTATTGTTGTGTATTGTGTAACTTAGTGTTTCCTAGTGTGCACTTCAGCATAGTGGCCTAGTGAAGTGCCCATTCTTGTTGACTTCTGTAGATACTGTACACTTTGAAGAAGATAACTTTAGTGTCGTTAGTGTATGCTTGGTACCGTATTGGTAAAGTATTCTGCCTGAGTGACTGATTGATGAGGTAATAGAATGGGGGATCAGGTGCTAGAGTCGACCTTCGGGATGCCAGGTCTGAGCACTGTAATGTACAAATGTGTATGCGGGGGGGGGGGGGGGGGGTATGCAATGGATTAAATAGTGAGATTCTCCAGGCTCAGTATATATTCCATTCCAAATATGATTTGGAAACAATGGATTAGCATCCTATAGACACAATTCTATGCCTCGTGTGTATGTGTGCGCGTGCATACATGTGTGTGTGGGGTAGAGAAATGGACATGTACGGCAGTAGGGTAGTTATCTAGGGGTCGATGTTTCAGCTGTTGGCTGGGGTTAGGGGTTGAGGTGTTGGTTGGGGTTAGGGGTTGAGGTGTTGGTTGGGGTTAGGGGTTGAGGTGTTGGTTAGGGTTAGGGGTTGAGGTGTTGGTTAGGGTTAGGGGTTGAGGTGTTGGTTAAGGTTAGGGGCTGAGGTGTTGGTTAGGGTTAGGGCTTGAGGTGTTGGTTGGGGTTAGGGGTTGAGGTGTTGGTTAGGGTTAGGGGTTGAGGTGTTGGTTAAGGTTAGGGGCTGAGGTGTTGGTTGGGGTTAGGGGTTGAGGTGTTGGTTAAAGTTAGGGGTTGAGGTGTTGGTTAGGGGTCAAGGTTAGAGCTTATGGTTAGGAGTTGAGGTGTTGGTTAGGGTTAGGGCTTGAGGTGTTGGTTGGGGTTAGGGGTTGAGGTGTTGGTTAAGGTTAGGGGTTGAGGTGTTGGTTAAGGTTAGGGGTTGAGGTGTTGGTTGGGGTTAGGGGTTGAGGTGTTGGTTAGGGTTAGGGGTTGAGGTGTTGGATAAGGTTAGGGGCTGAGTTGTTGGTTGGGGTTAGGGGTTGAGGTGTTGGTTAGGGGTCAAGGTTAGGGCTTATGGTTAGGGGTTGAGGTGTTGGTTAGGGTTAGGGATTGAGGTGTTGGTTAGGGTTAGGGGTTGAGGTGTTGGTTGGGGTTAGGGGTTGAGGTGTTGGTTAAGGTTAGGGGTTGAGGTGTTGGATAAGGTTAGGGGTTGAGGTGTTGGTTGGGGTTAGGGGTTGAGGTGTTGGTTGGGGTTAGGGGTTGAGGTGTTGAGGTGTTGGTTAAGGTTAGGGGTTGAGGTGTTGGTTAGGGTTAGGGGTTGAGGTGTTGGTTGGGGTTAGGGGTTGAGGTGTTGGTTAAGGTTAAGGTTAGGGGTTGAGGTGTTGGTTAAGGTTAGGGGTTGAGGTGTTGGTTAAGGTTAAGGTTAGGGGTTGAGGTGTTGGTTAGGGTTAGGGGTTGAGGTGTTGGTTGGGGTTAAGGGTTGAGGTGTTGGTTGGGGTTAGGGGTTGAGGTGTTGGTTAAGGTTAGGGGTTGAGGTGTTGGTTAAGGTTAGGGGTTGAGGTGTTGGTTAGGGTTAGGGGTTGAGGTGTTGGTTGGGGTTAGGGGTTGAGGTGTTGGTTAAGGTTAGGGGTTGAGGTGTTGGTTAAGGTTAGGGGTTGAGGTGTTGGTTGGGGTTAGGGGTTGAGGTGTTGGTTAAGGTTAGGGGTTGAGGTGTTGGTTAGGGGTCAAGGTTAGGGCTTATGGTTAGGGTGTGATATGAAACAGCAGAGTTCTACAGCTCAGTCTAGACTATAGAAAGAAAGAGGGAGAGAGGATCCCTCCCTCACTTTAAACATGCCAGTTCTATATCCTGGTGGTGCAGAGGCTCACATTCCCCACCCCCCTCATCCCTCCCCCCTCACTTTAAACATGCCCATTCTCTAGCCTGGGGGTGCAGAGGCTCACATTCCCCACCCCCCTCATCCCTCCCCCCCTCACTTTAAACATGCCCATTCTCTAGCCTGGGGGTGCAGAGGCTCACATTCCCCACCCCCCTCATCCCTCCCACCCTCACTTTAAACATGCCCATTCTCTAGCCTGGGGGTGCAGAGGCTCACATTCCCCACCCCCCTCATACCCCCCCACTCCCGTTAGAGCTCACTGATACAGCAAATCCTGGTCAAACCATATCCACTCAGCTTAGTCCAAAGCGACCCTAATCACTGCTGTACTCTGAGCAGTAGAAGAAGCAGCACGGAGGATCGCTCTTCTCATCTTCCTCTTCTTACATATTCACCTTCATGTTCAATTCCTCAAGTCTTCTCATCCTCTGGCTTCATTATGTTAAGTCCTTTTTGTTTTCTCCATTTATTGTTCCTCAGTCTTGTGTTGTTGACTTGTTGTTTTTGTTTTGGGTAGTACTGTGTGTTTTCTCTCCTTCTGTGTGTGTGTGTGGCAGGGTGTGTGTTGGATTCTTCGGGGTGAGTGTGTGTGGCAGGGTGTGTGTTGGACTCCTTCCGTGTGTGGCGGGGTTGGTGTGTGTGTGTTTGTGTGACAGTTCTGTACGTCACTGTCCTCCTCACAACCCCCCCTCCCCCCCAACCCCACCGACACTAAAACAACACACTTTGCCTCCTACTCTTCCCCTGGGCTGAGAGACAGAGACAGACAGAGAGAGAGAGACAGACAGAGAGAGAGAGACAGACAGAGAGAGAGAGAGGATGGGGGAAAGGGATAAGATGATGAATAGAAAGGGAAAGAACAAAAGAAAGAAACATAATATATTAGCACGGTGTTAAACAGACAGGTACCACCCCACACAGACAGGTACCACCCCACACAGACAGGTACCACCCCACACAGACATGTACCACCCCACACAGACAGGTACCACCCCACACAGACAGGTACCACCCCACACAGACAGGTACCACCCCACACAGACAGGTACCACCCCACACAGACAGGTACCACCCCACACAGACATGTACCACCCCACACAGACAGGTACCACCCCACACAGACAGGTACCACCCCACACAGACAGGTACCACCCCACACAGACATGTACCACCCCACACAGACAGATACCACCCCACACAGACAGGTACCACCCCACACAGACAGATACCACCCCACACAGACAGATACCACCCCACACAGACAGGTACCACCCCACACAGACAGATACCACCCCACACAGACAGGTACCACCCCACACAGACATGTACCACCCCACACAGACAGGTACCACCCCACACAGACAGGTACCACCCCACACAGACAGGTACCACCCCACACAGACAGGTACCACCCCACACAGACATGTACCACCCCACACAGACAGGTACCACCCCACACAGACAGGTACCACCCCACACAGACAGGTACTACCCCACACAGACATGTACCACCCCACACAGACAGGTACCACCCCACACAGACAGGTACCACCCCACACAGACAGGTACCACCCCACACAGACAGGTACCACCCCACACAGACAGGTACCACCCCACACAGACAGGTACCACCCCACACAGACAGGTACCACCCCACACAGACAGGTACTACCCCACACAGACAGGTACCACCCCACACAGACAGGTACCACCCCACACAGACAGGTACCACCCCACACAGACAGGTACCACCCCACACAGACAGGTACCACCCCACACAGA
Source organism: Salvelinus alpinus (assembly GCF_045679555.1). Taxonomy (NCBI): domain Eukaryota; kingdom Metazoa; phylum Chordata; class Actinopteri; order Salmoniformes; family Salmonidae; genus Salvelinus; species Salvelinus alpinus. The sequence goes on along the minus strand of NC_092102.1, from coordinate 40,374,576 downwards.
CAGGTACCACCCCACACAGACAGGTACCACCCCACACAGACAGGTACCACCCCACACAGACAGGTACCACCCCACACAGACAGGTACCACCCCAAACAGACAGGTACCACCCCACACAGACAGGTACCACCCCACACAGACAGGTACCACCCCACACAGACAGGTACCACCCCACACAGACAGGTACCACCCCACACAGACAGGTACCACCCCACACAGACAAAGAGGATCGAAACTTCCATCTCTGAAATACAAGTTCATCCAAAACATTTGATGTCAAGTTTGATTTATCCGAGTTCTCCTTAACAGTAGCTCAACATGCACAAAACCAGAACTGTACAAAAAACAACAACACAAAGTCATCTCAAGAACTCTGTCACACACACACACACACACACACACTGCACCCTGTGGTCACACACACACACACTGCACCCTGTGGTCACACACACTTACAGACAAAACACAAAGGCTACATCTCCCTCTGCAGGAACCTGAACAGAGCTGCAAACATAAAGAGTTTCAATCAAAATGTCTCCTCTCGCTCCCATCCTTCCCAGAATGCCTTCTGTTTGACCTTTCACCCCAACCTCACTGAAATAGAACACTGGGAGGTTTCTCTCTCAGAGAAAAGTACAAAGAAGGCAAATGGTGGAATGATGAACAGAAAAACATGGGCATCAAGAACAGAAGGAGAGAGAGAGAAAGACAGGGAGTCAAGGATGGAGAAGAACATCGGTGGTAAAGTACAGGGGAAGATGGGAAAGAGAGGACATCACCCAGGCAACAAGAAGAACCAGAGGATAAGTAAACAGAATATAAGGCAGTATGTCTGAAGGGGACAGAAACACAGTTCATACAGAGTTATTACAAGTGGAGAATAGAATAGGCACAGATAAGCAGTGGACAGAAAGATAGACATCGGGACATACAGAAAGACATCTGAACTGAAAGTGAGGAAAATGAAATGAAAGTGAGAGAGAGCATGTATTTACCAGAATGGGAGGGGCAACTCAGCCTGTGGAGGGGGAGGAGAGGCCGTGACTCTGAGCCCTGGGATTGGCTGCTTCTCTCTGGAAGTACTGCGAGGGGGCGGAGCCTAGCTTATGGGCCACTGCTATTTAGGAAGGGGGGGGCAAGGTGGTGGTGGTGGGGGGGGGCACATGAGAGAGAGACAGAGACAGAGAGAGAGAGAGAGGAAGAGAGAGAGGCAGGGGGAGAAGGGGGAGGTGTTTGGTGTTGTCAGAGGCACACGGGAGGAGGAAAGAAATAGAGAGAGGCAGGAAGAGAAGAGAGAAACACACAGAGAGAGTGAGACAGAGTGATAGAGACAGAACCAGTGAACTTGGTAGAGGCAGATGTCAATACGGCACACCAGAGAGCATACAGTGCGGCAAAAAAGTATTTAGTCAGCCACCAATTGTGCAAGTTCTCCCACTTAAAAAGATGAGAGAGGCCTGTAATTTTCATCATAGGTACACTTCAACTATGACAGACAAAATGAGAAAAAAAAATCCAGAAAATCACATTGTAGGATTTATAATGAATTTATTAAGATTGGGAGAATGTCATATGGTCAGATGAAACCAAAATATAACTTTTTGGTAAAAACTCAACTCGTCGTGTTTGGAGGACAAAGAATGCTGAGTTGCATCCAAAGAACACCATACCTACTGTGAAGCATGGGGGTGGAAACATCATGCTTTGGGGCTGTTTTTCTGCAAAGGGACCAGGACGACTGATCCGTGTAAAGGAAAGAATGAATGGGGCCATGTATCGTGAGATTTTGAGTGAAAACCTCCTTCCATCAGCAAGGGCATTGAAGATGAAACGTGGCTGGGTCTTTCAGCATGACAATGATCCCAAACACACCGCCCGGGCAACAAAGGAGTGGCTTCGTAAGAAGCATTTCAAGGTCCTGGAGTGGCCTAGCCAGTCTCCAGATCTCAACCCCATAGAAAATCTTTGGAGGGAGTTGAAAGTCCGTGTTGCCCAGCAACAGCCCCAAAACATCACTGCTCTAGAGGAGATCTGCATGGAGGAATGGGCCAAAATACCAGCAACAGTGTGTGAAAACCTTGTGAAGACTTACAGAAAATGTTTGACCTCTGTCATTGCCAACAAAGGGTATATAACAAAGTATTGAGATAAACTTTTGTTATTGACCAAATACTTATTTTCCACCATAATTTGCAAATAAATTCATAAAAAATCCAACAATGTGATTTTCTGGATTTTTTTCTCTCATTTTGTATGTCATAGTTGAAGTGTACCTATGATGAAAATTACAGGCCTCTCTCATCTTTTTAAGTGGGAGAACTTGCACAATTGGTGGCTGACTAAATACTTTGCATGGAGTAGATGGTGTGAACCAGGCATGGCTCTGCAAATCACAAGACAGAGTCCCAAGACACGGTGTGTGACACATTATGACCACACTGCAATATGAGAAACACAGAAGGCTCACAGACAGAGAGAGAGGCACAGAGACAGAGAGAGAGGCACAGAGACAGAGAGAGAGGCACAGAGACAGAGAGAGAGGCACAGAGACAGCAACATACATCAACAGAGATGAAGCGATATAGACACATAACAAATATATATACATTCTGTGAAAAAGTTTTGGGCAGGTGTGAAAAAATGATTTAAAGTAAGAATTCTTTCAAAAATAGACATGTTAATAGATTATATTTATCAATTAACTAAATGCAAAGTGAGTGAACAGAAGAACAATCTAAATCAAATCCATATGTGGTGTGACCACCCCTTGGCTTCAAAACAGCATCAATTCTTGTCGGTACACTTGCACAAAGTCAGGGATTTTGTAGGCATGATCATCAATTCAATATGTAGGTTGAAACACAATCATTAACAGAAACAGAAACAGCTGTGTAGGAGGAATAAAACTGGGCGAGGAACAGCCAAACTTAGCTAACAACAGTTTACTGTCAAAGGTCATACACCATGGCAACACTGAGCCCAGCAACAAGACACAAGGTCGTTATACTGCATCAGCAAGGTTTCTCCCAGGCAGACATGTCAAGGCAGACAGGGGTTTCCAGATGTGCTGTCCAAGCTCTTTTGAAAAAGCACAAAGAAAGGGGCAACGTTGAGGACCGTAGACGCAGTGGTTGGCCAAGGATACTTACTGCAGCAGATGAAAGACACATCATGCTTACTTCCCTTCACAACCGGAAGATGTCCAGCAGTGCCATCAGCTCAGAACTGGCAGAAAACAGTGGGACCCTGGTACACCCATCTACTGTCTGGAGAAGCCTGGTCAGAAGAGGCCTTCATGGAAGACTTGCGGCCAAAAAGTCACACCTCCGACATGGTAACAAGGCCAAGCGACTCAACTACGCAGGAAAACACAGGAACTGGGTGCAGAAAAATGGCAGCAGGTGCTCTGGACTGATGAGTCAAAATGTGAAATATTTGGCTGTAGCAGAAGGCAGTTTATACGCTGAGGGGCTGGAGAGCGGTACACAAATGAGTGACTGCAGGCAAGTGAAGCATGGTGGAGGTTCCTTGCAAATTTGGGGCTGCATTTCTGCAAATGGA